>NW_027114397.1:302635-315011 GCF_000696795.3 Halyomorpha halys | reverse complement strand
AAAAATTTTTTGAGAGCAGTATTAAAAAAAATCGGAAGTGAGGGCTCGGCGAGCCCCCCCCCCCCCTTGGTGCTGCTAGGGTTAAGGAGTTTGGAGTGAAAAGACGCATATCTGTTTTGGACCAAATCTGCAACGAATGGGATGTTAATGTCTTCGTGAATGAGTTTATTTGTAACTTAATAAGGAGCATCAAGGATTTTACGTAGGATTTTGGATTGTAAGGATTGGATGCGGGAGGAATTTGATGGTTTGGTGGAGCCCTAGAGCTCAATTCCATATGTCCAAATTGGTCTGATTATCGTAGAATTTGTAGTGAATGGGAAGTTTAGAGCGTTTGTCAAGTAGGTGTTCTAGCAATCGGAATCTACGAGCAGTTTCTTGTCGTTTCAGCCTTGTGTGTGGATTCCAAGTAAGTCTCTTGTCAAGATGAAGTCCTAAGTATCGAATCTGTTCTACAGGCATTAGTGGTGAACCTTTTTCTTTTACAATCAATACTCGTCTGCACACTAAATATAAATATTGTATTAGTAATCCGCTATTCACGTTCGATCCGTTAAACAAATTTATCATCAGGCAGCAATGTAAAGTCCTAAGTATCGAATCTGTTCAACAGGCGTTAGTGGAGTATTTAGAAAGGATACTGTAGGACAGGAGGGTAGAGGTTTACGACGGAGAGTAAAGGTGATCTGATGGGATTTGTCAGGATTTATTTTGATTCTCTAGTTTTGACACCATTCTTCAATAGATGTTATGTGATGCATTAGTTGGGTTGTTGTTTACAGACAGTATGCATGTGTCATCAGCGTTGGTAGGACTGTGTTAGGGTGGGTTGGGATAAAAAAAAAAACATAAATTTAAAATTTCAAACAACATGTGGTTAAAATAAATAAAAAATAAACTTATAAGTAACAAAAAGTAAAATACCAATTGGAAGTATATGAAACTAAATTAAATAAAATACACTTTTGGGTTTTAATAACCTCTATATTTAAAAAGTATAGAATATAATTGAAAATAAACCTCTACCTCTCGGATTTCACTGGTCTTTGAAGGATGAGGTCCTATTGCCACAGCACCGCCAGTCTCCAACTCCCCCTGTAGATTCATATTCATGTGCCCATAGCCCATAGCCGCTGCCTATCACCATGGGTGCTTTGTGTCACCTCCAGGACAAGATCCACCGTGTTTAGCAGAAGCAGGGCCACGTCGGGTAGGGTGTGACATTTCCGCCCGGACGGCCTCGGGAGGAACGTTCTTGAAGGTTTCGTTTATCCTCAGCTGCCTTCCTGGTATTGTAGGAGGACCAATCACCTAAGTCGACCATTAGCCAATGTACTACTCCTCACAACACCGGAACCCCAGTAGTTGATTGGTGATGATCTATTCAGGTTTGTGGTGGAATTTGAAGAGCTAACTCTTCTAATATGCTCTCTTCTCTCCCTCATCCTACACCTGAATGCGAAACTACTCAGTCATGGTGAATTTTTGAGGATGAATAAAATGGTGTTTCTCTGAGGAGATTGTTTGCTGTCTGTTCCTGTTCAGACCCATTAAGTCTAGAGGCGCTACTGCTTCCTGTGTTTGATAATAGATGGCAGGATCTTGCTGTCTTATTCAAAATGATCGAATTTTGTTTTGTTACCACTTATTGTAGTTATTATTGTGAGTACTATTGTTATAATTTACATTCGTTTTTCATTTTTTTTAAATATATGATATGAATGAATACTCAGAACTCTAATAATTATTGGCCCACATTGTGACAAATTGTATCATTTCTTTTCAATAAAAAATTATTTCACCGAAATCAATTTCTGTTATAGTATAACATATTTACGTTATATATTAGCAAACAGATGCTCGTTGGTTGAATGTAGCAACGCGTGCAGATGTAAATGTAGGTTCCATGTGGACTGCATGGGGGGGGGGGGACACAATAAAGCCCTGGTCCAGTTGGCTCTCTCTTTCTCATGTCGTATCGCCCGTTTAATTTACAATCTCCTCAATTGGTTATCCTTTATTGGCCTTTCTCTTATCCTGAAGAGACGTATGTGTATGTATATAGGCTGTCTATTCAGAAATTTCCAATATATTTTTCATTCAGAGGTAAATATGCCCGCCTGAAAATAGGGAGGACCAAGAATCATCTGAATTTAACCAATTTTTGTTGTGTATTTTAGTTACCTAAGGGGTATTCATGATCTTTAATTTAACATGTTGAAGTGTGTTAAATGAGAAACGTTATGTTATATGAAAATATACGTATTAAAACTATATAAGATTTAACATGGTTGAGAGCCTGTCATTAGGTTTCCTAAAAGAAGAATGACGTCACGCAAGACCAGTTGAGCTCCAAAACATATTGTTTATTTTTTTTATAGGTTAATTGCTCGTAGTTTTTGTATAGTTTGTGTTGTTTTGGACGTTTTTAATCTCTTATAAAGTAATGGATAAAATAATTAATAAATTAATGGGAAAAAACTTAGAGAGTAAACAAGGAAAGTGAGGTGAAGGAAATATGATGTGACGAAGCTGTTGGAGATTTTATTATCTCAAAGTTACGAAAAAAGTAGCCCAAAAATCCGCTAGGAGCTCCTCTGTATTTAAACATACATGGACTTTAAATTCGGCTGCTCACAATCCTATACTTATAACGTTTTAGATTTTACACAAAATAATGGTTACCTCTTTCATTCAAGTTCTCTATTCGTTCCCGGTCTTCAGATTTATACACAAGGGTCCACCGAATCGCTGCTTTCGATAGGTCGTTCATTATCCGATCCTCATCCCTATGGAACTCCATCCCTTCTAACATCCTTAAATCCCGCCTGTTCAATCATTTATTTCAGACCCCATAAAATTTTAAATCGATATAATTGTAAATATGTATATAAACTATTATATCAGTCTTAATTATATTTACATTTTTTATTTTTATTGTCCGACTGATTAAAGTGAGAATGTAACTTATAATTATTTTTTATAATGACTATTTATATTTCTTTGCATTTTTGTTTAAGTATCTCTGAGGCTTCTCTTGATATTTCTCTGTACCATTCTAAAGAGACTCCAGAATAAATAAAGTATTATTATTAATGATTTTATCAATAGCTGTAGTAAGATTAGTATTGATAACATTAATGGGTATTTTATTATATTTTATTTATTAGGAGGGAGGCCCTGTAATTGTTACAGGGTACAATTACATCCCATTATTATTACTTAATACTTAAGTAAGTTATAGAGCTATATTATAAGAAATTTCGGAAAGAGCTTGTATAAAAACGAACTCTTTGTGACCTGAGTTATCTGAATTAGATTAACATTGGATGAAAAGTATTTGGCTGGAGTACGGCTCGGAATGAAAGTTTTATCAAAGAGGCTAGTTCAGAAGTATGTAATGCGTTGTATAAAAAACAAGATTTTTTTCAGCTAAAAATTTGTATTATTATTTCTTAGATATAAAATACAATTGATAATCAAAGTATAATCCATTGTTATCTACTGTCATTAGCCATCTGCTAGCTAATTCGATTCCTCGCTCATTCTTTGGGATGGCTGTCAAAGAGCTTTTGGACCAACTTCCGCAAAATTATCAAACTTTTTCCATTGAAGGAAACAGGGGATGGACCGAAACAAGTAGTAATCCGATGGTGCGAGTTCTGGACTATATGGCGGATAAATCAGGAGTTCAAAGCCATGAAGTTCTTTAAATTTTTCCTGGATTCGTCGGGAAGTGTGAGGACGAGCAATAATTTGTTGGAATAAAACTCCTTTTCGGTTGGAGCAGGATTACGCTCTAACAATTTCACGTACTTACATAATCTTTCCAGTTATTTGCTAGTCAAAGAGCATCCATCAGGAGCAGATTCATGATATATAACAACTTCATAATTCCAAAAAAGACGGATTTTTTTTTTTTAATTTCCCCTTTCCAGGAACTGGAAAAGCAGTTTGACCGCGATCTCAAGGGTATTCGGATTTCGCCAGTGAACCCTTTTTTCATCACAGGTGACAATCTTCCGGTAAAATCTCATTCTAGAAGGGATTTTCAATACATTTTCACAAATTTCTAACCTCTTAGCTGATTGCTGAGGAGTAAGTTCGTGAGGGACCAGTCTACTGCTCATTTTCACCTTCCCCATGGAGAGTGGATGGCGACTAACAGTATCTTTCGACAAACCCAACTCCCTGTTAAGTTCGCGAGTATTTGTGAACGGATTTGACTCAAGAACTTCTTGTGGAACTTCATCAATATCCAATAATGTTCGCCCGGAACCCTTCTTCCTTTCCAACGTGGTATCTCCACTGCTAAATTTTTCAAACCTACGCCGTGCAGTGTGCTGGTCAAGGCTACCTTCCCCTTCATATTTAATAATTTCACGAGTTGCTTCAGCGGCTATGAATTTTTTTTCCAGTAATGCCTTAAAATTACGAGACTTTCATAGGACACTGTCATGTTTCTTCTTTGAAACAAATAACTAAATTGAGGCTTTTTTGAAGGAGTTGAATGGGATCAAACAAGAGAATGTTCTAAAGGCCATTGAATTTGATAAAATGGTGATTTTTTTTTTATACTCACATTAGTAAGTAAAAATATTTTAATTATATTTCGTCTCATTGTACTTTACTAATAGTGTCTTTACACATAGTGGAAAAAAGTCAGTTATTTCATCCCAAATTTTAATTGCTTTAATGAAAACTACGAATAATGACTAGTCAAAACTGATCAGTCTGCCAAGTAGGGTTAGAGGAATACGAATTGGTGACTGTTTCAAAGTGTTAAAAAAAATTAATTTTTCATTCAGAGCTCCATTTCGTTAAAACTATCTGCATCACTAGACTACCTAATAGAACATCATTTAAAGAAATTAAATTTGGTAAAATATAAGCCCTATTAGATCTGTTTACGTTCAATAGTTCCCGAGAGTTTTTTTAAATGCTACATTTCATGAAATACATATATACTGACAATCAGTAGTTAGTGAATTTATTGTGCAAAATCATTATTTATGATTCATGATGGACAAAAATGTATACTTTAGTTAATTGACCTTAACTATTTGGATTAAGAGGTGAGAATATTTAAAGGGGTGTTATTCAACCTGTTTTAAGTTACTAACTGCGGCAACTGTGATAGAGCCGGAACCTTGACTGCAAAGCTACTTGTGTATGCAGGACTCGACTCCGGCCACAGGGGGGCCTGGATGTATACCTTGTGGCAATGTGGGGCTACATGTCTGTTGTGTCTACTGTCTATACATACTGTTTGCATCCTTTTAGTCAGGCTTAATAGTAATTTACTTTTATTTAGAGGAGATAGTCAAGAAAAATAAAAAAATGGTTTTCTAGTCATCATTAATAAAAACTATTTACTAACCCTTCGATTTTTATAAGTGATTCTCATTTTAATTATCTGCATCTGTTGCACCTGGTTCCGGTAAATATGCAAAATAATTTTAATATTGTTAAAATAACATTTTTGATAGAAATTATTTATTTTACATATATATATATATAGGATTCAAATAACTATTCATTTAGAAAAAACAGTGATATATAACTGGAGATTTTTGTTTGATTCATACATCCCCCAGGTTTCATTGTTGGGGGATATTAGCCGCATTAATTATAATTTATTGGAAAACTGGTATGAATGTATTTATAATGAATAATTATAAATTAATCATAGTGAAAAGTGAAAATAAAACCTCTATTCTTGAATGATTTATACAACTACTAATCAGTTGTGATTAGGCCAAATGGTTGTACAATATGGGTGAGTTTTATGTTGAATTATATTTGAGTATTGATTGAAAGGAGGTTACATGGATAATTAGAAGATATTGCAGTTTTACTTAGTTATGATTGTTGACGTACTACTGACGTTTCTATTGTGCATATCCTCTGCCTCCGTTCGCTTACCTAGGTGTGGTAAAAAACTAGTCACTCAAGGTGAATTACTGAGTATAAGTAAAAATGGTGTTGTACTTATGAGGCTGTGTCACTATTTAGCCTGTACACCCCAATTGGTGCTGAGCGCCAGCTGCTTCATGTGTTTGCTACTAGATAGTAGCATCTTAATTCCTATTCAAAATGTTTGAGGAGGGTCTTCCTCAAACAATATCAGTTGCCCAGTTATATCAACACTCAGATACTCTGCTAATAACAAATAAAATCTGCTGCCGATATTTCCAAATAAAAAATATCCTATCAGTGCCTTTAAAATATATGTTTTACCCAACAAAGATCAGCCATTTTAACCACTCTTGGAATGCTAAGGTAGCTGAGGTGGTTAAGGTGCAGTTCTTTGCAACCTGGGAACTTTGTTGGCACCAATTCGAATCCGGCCTGGGGTATTGACTTTGTTCATTGCTGTGGCGGTCCCATGTATGAAAGCCCCAACTATAGTTAAAACTGGTTGGTAACCTCAAGATAACCCCGTATGTCAAAGGACTTGGAAGGGGATCCTGAAAAAAAAAAATCACATGTATACTTGATAGTGAACCTAACGTACAGTTTCCATTATTCCGGCGTATTTTTTTTTTTAGTCTAAAAATGTCTTTCTTTTAGAGCTTATATACAGAAATTTTAAGTACGCTTATTGCTTTTTTGTAAATAGCTATCTATCATTGTTGGTTGTAATAAAGAATGGATACATATGAAATATAAAAGAATTTAGATTTTTTTTTTCTATTTGCATGGTTGTAATGTGAATGATCAAAGTTCTCTTTCATTTTTCTATATATGAAACATATTTTCACCCTAAATAATAAAGAGATACTTGTGTTAAGACATACAATACTTATTTCATGCACGCACTGCACCAGATTTTATCTTGTTTGTTAGTAGTGTACTAAAGTTGTTAAATATATATTTCTATTCTTTCATTTTTTGGGTTGTCTTTACTTATACTCCTAACTAACGGAAACCTCTAAATAACGGGTGAAATAATCTTTGTCTTTGCATAGAGGTTCCAATATAGTTTAAGTAGGGTTTTACATTTTTTCTGCCAAAATGTAGATGTATTTATTCTTATAGGATATTCTCAAGCTGAAGAAAGAACTCACCGCAGAGGAGGTCGTTAGGGGGAATGGTTACATTGGAGTTCCCGAGGGACTTTAAGGCCAAACTACCACCAGCCTTGTTAAGGTGGTCGGATAAGCCAAGCTAGGCTTTGGGTACTTTTACTCTCCCGACATTTAGCTCTATATACCATGGTATATCTAGCTGGTGGTTCCAACTTCGTCTGCTAATTAAAAACTTCGATAATACTGACGGAAATTCCATAAATCAGTTCGATAATTCATTATAGTTAATTAACGTTATGAATAAATGTGTTTAAGATATTATTTTAAAATATGAAGGAGATGGTTGTCATGGATGACACAATAATTGCCGAGATATAGATTTTTAAAACGCAACATTTCATAAAAAATGCTCTGAAAAATCTAAAGTTAGTGAATTTATTTTGAGAAATTTATAACTCAAAAATCATTCTACATACAGATGTCTATATACCCTCAAATTAAAGCTAGTGAAATGCCCTACAAAATAGTTCGTATAGTTTATCTTTGTAGGAGTAGTTTTTTATGATATTAGACAAAATAAATTCGCATAATATTAATTTAAATTAGCTCGGAAAAAATATGTCTGCCAGAACTCGAAATAACGGTAATTTTACGTACTACAAAGAAGCTTCGTAAAATTAGTAATTTTTCGCATTTTGGTATAATGTTTGGACATGAAATTTCCAAAATTTGAGCTCGTCCAAACTGCAAAAAGCAAATATCATGAAGACTACTACTAGATAAATGTCATAAACTACTTTATAGCTCATTAAACTAGTTTTCTTTTGAGTACCAATTTTGTAATAATGTACTTAAGATGGTTTTTGAGATATAGATTTCTCAAAATAAATTTACAAACCACTAATTTTTCAGTACATTTTTTTAATGAAATGTTTATTTAAAAATCTATATCGCTATATAATATATATACGCTATAGGGCTCATGTTTTAGCACATTTACTCTACTTTAAAAGTTACATTAAATGTAAAAAGTAGAAAAAAGTACTTTAAAAATGTTATTATAGTTTTTTATTGTCTTTAGTAATTTTGAATGAAAAATTATTTTTTTTTTAACGTTTTGAAACAGCTGGCATTTTTTATTCCCTCTACCTATACTTAGTATAGTACTCATCAGTTTTGACTAGTAATTATGCATATTTTTTATTAAAGTAATAAGAAATTGGGGTAAAATGACTGCCTTTTTTCTCATCTTGGGCTCTTGTACTACTAGAATCACAAAAAAAGTTTCATTAAGTGTGTATTCTACGTGCGTAGCTTCCCCTTGTAAGCCAAGGTTTGATAATTTCCACAACTAGTTACAATATTAATTACTGCCACGATAGTTACAAGCAGCTTGATGTCGTGGCTATTTGTCGCTAAGGCCATCAGAACTTGGGCGCTGAGGAGGTGCAGACCCAGGTGCTCCCTAGAGTCGTCCGAATTAATTCCTCTTGCTTTATTGCATGTCACCTTAATGTCGTATCTACCATCTGCCATGGAACGTAGATTTCTTTGAGTCTCCTTCAGTAGTGATAAGTTGGATTAACACAGTAATATTATGTTCGATATTTTAATTAATTGTAAAAGGTCCTATCTTTATCATTGCTAGATAGTCTAGTAAAAATAGCTTAAAATTTAGCTGTGACTAAAACTAATCATAAATTAATTTCTCTCAACGGATTCTTATGTAAAAATATCTGTAAAACACGATAAAAGGAAAAATAGACACAAGATTTCGAAACGGAACGACTTATCTTTTTTGAGCGTACAAAGAAATACGAATTCTAGAGAAACAATAAAATACGAATTTTTAGAGTAATCAAAAATTGTCTAAAACGCACTATACCAGATTATTCAGCTCTGAAGAACTGCAACGTGAGCGCAGGTAGTCGCGGGGTAACTCCTAGGACCTCCTAGGTCCGGCAGGGCAAAAAATTGTTTTCTGTTACACTGTAGCCGTGAGTCAACTCCTGTGGGTTCTTGATGGGGGTCCACTCAGCCAATTAAATTGGGTAAGAATCTGGCGGTCGAGTGTGATTCTGACCAAATCACCTCCTTGCACAACCGTTGGTCAAGTAACAGTACTTCCTTACAGTACTGAACCCCTGACTCTTCATGGGTTGTAGCGGTACAGATTTTATTTTTGAAGACCTGCAACGAATGTCGGAACTAGGGTTTATACTAAAAAACCGACATATTAGAAAACCGGTTTTCGAATAGTAATTTTTTCAGAAAACCGGTTTTAACCGCTTTCGAATTTTTATAAAAATTTTTTTTGCTCGAATATTCGGCAATTCGAACAAAATTTTTAACAGAAAATTTAGAGTGATTAAAAGCAGTTTTTGACTGAAATTATTTACTGTTCAATTTTATTGATAGTAAATTTTTTTTATGCAATTTAGTAGAAAAAAGAAATAATAGTTGACCAGGATTGTTGTTTATTCATAATTTTAATATATAATAAGGATGTAAATATTTTTATAATAGTGAAACGAGTTATTCAGTAAAGGGTTCGAATAAATAAAAACAATATATTTTTATAATAACCATATTATTTTTTTAAAAAACAATGTTATTAGATACAGATGGATACTTATTAAAAACAATTAGAAAATATATAACTGTGTATTATATAATGTAAATAATAATCAAAGCCGAAAGACAAGAGTAAATAAAGTTTATGTATACACACTTCTTAAAATCAATTTTAGTTTTAAAGACAATTAAACAAAGGACCGAGTATTTTCTATGCCGGGAAATTTTAATACAAATTTAAATATTCTATTTATTTTGTTGTTTAATGAAATATGATTTCAGAAAACAGAGGACGTCTATCGATTTGCTATTTACCCGTGTCCTTAGTTTATTCACAAAATTCTCCGAAATAGAAAATACCCTCTCACTTGCAATCGAAGTGTTATTCATACATTGAAAATTTAAATACATATATTTTCTACTAAAAAACCGGTTTTCGAATTTCATAATTTTCTCCAAAAAAACGACAAACCATAGCCGGGACGTAAGTTATTAACCCTTATCGGTCCTAAGTCACCTCACACAATGATGAAAGTACTTTGTCGCTGCGGTCGTTGGTCACGTGGTGTCTCGAACCGTTTTTCTTTTCTTTTTATTTATTTATTTAAATTAAAAATGAAAATTACATCAAATATGGTCCGACCAGACGACAACATCTATAGATCGATGCCAAAATAACACATAAAAATAATAGACATAAATGAAATGTAAATATTACAGTTTAGACTATTAGGGCGTTTTGGAGGCTAAACAACTATGAGCCAATATGCATTGATCTCAAGTAATACAACTAATAATTCAAATAACAATTACTAAATTGAAAATAAAATAAAGTAATAATTATAAAAAAAGTAATAAAAATCACTGAAAGGACTTTTAAGTGAATAATAAAGCTGCAAATTTACAATTAGTGAATTAATATAATAATGAGAATAAAACTAGCTGATAGAGAATATGATAAAAATATGGATCTAGTAAAATCTAAATAAATAATATCAACAACTAAGCACAAACATACATAGCTAATTTTATTCGTATTATAATGAATAATTATGTGGAGTTAAGAAAAAATACAGGAGATAAGGCCATTTGATGAATCAAAATCATTTATAGTGAATCATTGAAGTTAGAAAGTACCGAGCTAAACATTTATTTTTTTAGTTTCTTTGGGGTTGATTTAATTATTAGTTCTTTTGATAAGTGATTGAACAGATATAGTACCATATAGTTTGAAATACGTTTTCCAAATAGGTATATTATTGTAGGGCTATTCGATAAATTTAATTTTTTTTCTAACTAAAACACTATTCATAAATTTTAAGACAATTCTGTAAAAATAAAATAATTTTGATGGTAAAGTACCTACAATTTTAAGATTTTCTCCTTTGTTATTGCAGTGCGTTATTGTTCTTAATTTTCGAATCTCGTTATAATTTTAGTTTTTAGGGCCAGGTCTGCTCTATAAACTTCGTCAATTCCTACCCCAACATATTTCCTTATAAACCGCCTCTACCTCACTGATAGAACCTTTAAAGTAAATTATAACCTCAACAAATCCCACCAGATCACCTTTACTCTCCGTCGTAAACCTCTGCCCTCCTGTCCTACAGTATCCTTTCTAAATACACCACTAATGCCTGTTGAACAGATTCGATACTTATGAGTCCATCTTGATAAGAGACTTACTTGGAATCCACACACAAGACTGAAACGACAAGAAACTGCTCGTAGATTCTGATTGCTACAACACTTACTTGACAAACGCTCTAAACTTCCCATTCACTAAAAAAAATTAGTATACACTACAATAATCAGACCAATTTGGACATATGGAATTGAGCTCTGGGGCTCCACCAAACCATCGAATTCTTCCCGCATCCAATCGTTACAATCCAAAATCCTACGTAAAATCCTTGATGCTCCTTATTACGTCACAACTAAACTCATTCACAAAGACCTAAACATCCCATTCGTTGCAGATTTGACCCAAAACAGATATGCGTCTATTCATTCCAAACTCCTTAACCATCCTAACTCAATAATTATTAATCTTTTATCCTTAACAATCCCTGATAATCCTCCGAGGCGTCTGAAAAGAAGATGGCCATGGGACCTTCTAATTTAAATTAATGTTTGAAGTACCACCAATGGGTGGTTCCTTCCCAAGATTTTCAAGTGTATATGAAACATACTACATATTTACCTATTGTATTATTTTTTACAGTTGTAAATTACATTAAATAAATAATTAAAAAAAAAAAGTTTTTAGGGCAAATATATAAACAATGTTTTACCGCCTATTGCAGTCGAATGCTCTACCTCTAAGGATTAATTTTTTAGGTTTAGTTTAAATTTCAAAACCAATGTGTGCCACATCACATTATAAAATTCAAAGAACGCGCACTACAACAAAATTACAAAATCAAAAGCTCCTCCTTTAAATGTTGGCAACTACAGAAGAAGGACACAGTATGGAAATCAAAATATATATTGGTATATATATTGAAGCTAAAAATATTAAATTTCAATAGGGGTTATGAAAAAAAAGAAGCATATTAGTATTCAATTTTTTGAGATTGATATATTGCGACTATTATTGTCTAGTACACACTTCTTAAAATCAATTTTAGTTTTAAAGACAACTAAGCAAAGAACCGAGTATTTTCTATTCCGGGCAATTTTAATACAAATTTAAATATTCTATTTATTTTGTTGTTTAATGAAATATGATTTCAGAAAACAGAGGACGTCTATCGATTTGCTATTTACCC
>NW_027114397.1:284787-302585 GCF_000696795.3 Halyomorpha halys | reverse complement strand
ATATATTTATTTATTTTTTCTGTTTCTTAATACGTTTTTAATTAGAACTTTATTTATTTTTTTAGAGGAACATTGGTAGTGAAATCTAAGTTCAAATAATAAGAGAAAAGAATGAATGATAGATACGATGTGATAATAGACTGGTAATGTGAACATAATTCTAGTAGACTTTTGAAAGTCTAGTTTAGTAGAATGTTACATAACCTAATGCACAGGAAATTTAGTGGGAGGTCTATTATTTCTGTTGATTCAAGCGTTGTTGTTATATTAATTAGGATTTGAGATATATATTATTCTTCACTTTAACAATGAGAATTAAATTGTAATTAAACTACGTTCATAAGTACATAAAATATGTAATACATACTAATTATTTAATATTAATTTTCGTTGAGAAGTCCAAATACATTAAATTTGTTCTGCGTTGTTCAGGATCTAAGAAATATTGTACATTGAAAAAATTGTAATCAGAATTTATATAATAAAACTGGAGGAAAACTACATTACACGAAGATAGTTAATGACCATTTCAGCTAGTGTGTGAAACTGTGTGATAGTTGCCGTCATGAACGTTTGACAGTATCGACTCTTTTTTCTTTATATTTATCAGTTGCCATGATAAGGTCCGGATGCCACCTTTAATCAGCCACTATTTTGAAATAAAATGGTTGATGATAATTACGAGTAGAGAAGATCAGAAGATCATCCTTGGGAGACCTGTGACTTTATTGCTGGATCCAAAAAAAAATTGGATACGGTTGACGAACAGATTTTGTTTGCTAGATTTCTTTTTTATAATGTAAAGTTTGAAACCTATAATTTTGAGTTTTTTTTACATGTATCTAAAAAGTTTTAGTTTTGGAAATAATATATTTTAAAAAATAGTTATAAAACATCTTCCAGGTCTATGTGTGTTTAAAAGAACATAAATCCCAATAAAACCAATTATGTTTAGCCAACGTTTCGCCCCATTTTGCAGGGCTTCATCAAGGCTTACTGAATGGTGGTAAACACAAGAATCTTGATTCTTTAAGGTTGTCTCATAATAAATGGTTTTATTACTATTTGAGTACTTTTAACCGCTCCCGAACCATCTTATGTCATTTTGTAGTTGTCAAACATAAATATAAAATAAGTACTAAAATATAAATATAATTATAGATATAAGATATGACACATAAATATATTAATAAATAATAGTGTTTTGATCTGTGAAAAAATGTTATACTAAACCATTGAATTCCTCTTGTATCCTTACTCCCCAAAATCTTTCAAAGAAATAAAATCATCCATTAAGACTTTATTGTTTAACGTGTCGCAGAGCCCTGCTTTCTCTTCTATTACTGATAGTCCTTTAAGGCACCGGAAAAGAAGGTCGCATCGAGATCGTCTAATGTAGAAATGTTATTACCAGTTGGTATCTGTGGTGAAAGAAGCCTGATTAATGCCAATATACGATTCAAAGCATAATTACTTGAATTTTTGGTCTAACAATTGTAAATTAAAAAAATAAATAAAGGAACAATATTTTAAATTTAATTTAAATTAAAATTTTGAACAACTGTTGAAGCAAAATATTTCTGAGTCATAAATAATAAATATATAATCAATCGGAATAGGTTGTTGATGAGGGAACTAACTGTACGACTGAGTTGGAGTGACTGTGATTGGAAGGGTAATGTTCATTTATGTAAAAGTACGTTTACACAGGATAAAAAATGGTTGCAAACAAGCATGCTTGGCTAGTGTCAACAAAAGCCCTGCACATTCGCAAGCGTTTGCAAGCATTAGTTTACAAATATTGGAGTTCCGAGAGAAGTGTTTGTGTGTGTGCGTTCAGCCTGCCTTCGTTCATACCGATGTGTTTTTTTTTTCTGTCTTCTCTACTCCCCTGTTTAGGTGGCATTGTTTTTTTTCCAATACAGCCAAAAATTAATGAACTACATTCTATGAATTCTCTATAGGACACTTTGCCCGACCTCTTTGTTTCTGCTATTATATATTACGCTAAATACATTTGATTTCTTAATATACCATAACTATATCTGTTACATATAGTAACAGATAGTGTAGTTACATACACTTTCGTTTATAATAATAATAAAGACCTAACGAACGCGAAGGTTCGATACCGATACCATTAAACGCTCTCTGCATACATCCTTTCAATGAAGCCTCCTAACCCAATTCTACTATATCACTTTTAACGCAAACCTCCCATCTACGTTTCGGTCTACCCCTCGGACGTTTACCCGTCAGTTCAATGTTTATTAAAATTTTAGGGATCTACTCTTTACTTAGCCCTACAACCTTACACGTCCCTCTTATTCACCGCAATGTTATAAGCTGAATTATATTTACCTGATCTAGTTTCCTCAATTTAGCGTTGTATAGCCTTCTAAATTCTTCCGTTAATTAATCCTTTTTCGGTCCGAATATTGTACATAATACTTTATTTTCAAAAACCTTAAGACGCTGTTCATCCCTTAGTGTAAGAGGCCACGTCTCACATCAATAAAGAAAAGTGGGAAGGATAATGGTTTTGTAAATTCTTATTTTTAAATTTTTCGATAGAAATTGCGAGTTAAGCAGTTTCAAAATTGAAAAATAACAAGGATTTCTCGCCTTCAACCTTGCTTTTATTTTCTCATAGTCAAATGTATTTCCTCCTATATCTATATCACCGAAATTGCTTGCGTTTCTACTGCTAACTTTGGCTAGCAAATATATGTATTTTGTTTAATCCATATTTATTTCAAGACCTAAATTCAAACTTGAGTTTTTTAACGCGGTTGTATTTAGTTCTATAGTTTCCTTGTTCTTACCCAATAATACCAAATCATCAGTATATCCAGGCACCGGTATTTTAGCACCCAAAGTTAAACCCTTTTCGGTATTCATGAATCTTTTCATGACATATTCTGCTGATAGATTAAATAAGATAGGTGATACAGAATCGCCTTGTTTAAAACCCGACGGAACCTCTAATTTATCAGAATAATGATTATCTATTCGTACCTTGTTAAACGTTTCGGGAATGCACATCGGTACGAGATTTACTAACTTCTTTGGTATTATCTGTTCAGTCAGAATATTTAAATTAAAATTCATAAATAATATTTTTAATTTATGTTTAATGAAGTATATATAGTTGACCGTAGATTACTGATTGGAGAAGATGGTCGGGGGGGGGGGTGCGGTCATTATTTATTTATGGCATAAATAAATATTTTTTTGTTTATTTATGTTGTTCATTTGTTGACAGTATCCCCCCCCCCCCGATCTTCTTCTCCAATTAATAATATGTTTAAGGGTCCCGTCTTACCTGCTTTGTATAGTTAGTTATTGCAAAGTTTATTGTATCTTTTTATGATTCTTTCCCTTTTTTTGCTTGTGAGAACCACGGCTTATAAATGATATAAGGAAATATATTTTTATAGAACTGCCCGTTGGGGTTCTCCCGATATCGTTTTTGCTAGTTTTCTGTCTAGTCTAATTTAATAATTTTATACTAATCAGTGTAAGAAAACTTATGTGTACCGGATGACCTGTTCTATGGTTTATTTAGTTATTTTATTAACTGTCTTGTTATCTGGGATCCCTGTGACCCTTTATTTACTTAAATATTATTTTTTAATTTCTTTTAGTCGCTTGATAATGTTTTTTTATTATTTCCGTTTGTATATTACATATATATTTTTTATATTATTATAACTACAAAATGATATTCTGTGGATACAGATGTGTTGAATTAAAAAATTTCTCAATTACATATTTATTACTCGTGTTATTATTAACCTTTTTTATTTTTAAAAATATTATTTATTTATTGATTTATTCCACCTATACTCCTTAGGTTCATTGCTGGATCACATAGCAACATTATACTGTGCTGTAATTATTGGTAGTTTAAAAAAAAATAAATAATTATGTTTTCTTCTTCGTTTTCTTTGTCTTGGAGGAACTCCTCCGTGCTTATTCCTATCATAAGTTTTTTTCTAAGAGCAGCGAAGAGTTGGCACTTTAATAGGACGTATTTACTGTGCTGATGGCTTCGCAGTCCTTGCACGTTGCTGCTTCGAGACCACGTAACTAGTAGCCGTGTAAAACTCACAGTGTCCGATACGGAGTCTTGACTTTCGATTTAAATTTACCACCTTCTTCAATCTCAAAGTACAAAGCAGTTATTTCACCCCAAATAATTATAACTAGGCATAATTACTAGTCAAAATTGATGAGTCTGCTAAGGATAGGTAGGGGGAATAAAAATGATGGTTTCAAAACGTATAGAAACAAAAATTTTTCATCGGCGCTCTGTTTCTCTAAAACTACCAACAATACTAGAAAAGATCAGAGAACATCAGTAGAGTAAATTTTCTTAAATATGAGCCATAATTAAGCTTTTTAGGATCATTAGTTTCCAAGATGTAGATTTTTTACAAAGCCTCGTATTATACAAAAAGATACTGAAAAATCAGTAGTTAGTGGATTTATTTTGACGAATCTATATCTTAAAAAAATATTCAAAGTACAAATGTCTATTAGCACTCAAAATAAAGGTAATTTACCTTACTATAAATTAGTTTAGTTCACATATCTTCGTAGAGGTAGTAGTTTTTATGATTGTCGCAGATGAATGTAAAATTTGCACATGAAATTTTGTCCAAATAGGTTTATTTTAGTAAATATGATAAAAACTACAATCCCTTCGAAGATGCGTGTTATAAAAAACTATAGTACCTTAATCTAGCTTTAGTTTGAGTGCTAAAAGACATCTGTGTCTTATGGTACCTGAGCTATAGATTTCAAAAAATAAATTCACTAAGTACTGATTTTTCAATACATTTTTTTATGAAAGGGTGATTTTTAAAATCTATATCTCGGGAACTATTGAACGTAAATAGCTCTATTATGGCTCGTATTTAAGCAAATTCACTCTACTTTAAATTGTGTTCACTTAGGTTTTCTATTGCTCTGAAAGAAAAACATTTTTTTTACATTTCAATACAGCCACCATTTTTTATTTATATGAACTATTTTATAGTACATTTCACTAGCTTTAATATGAGGGCAAATAGACATCTGTATGTCGAATGATTTTTGAGATATAAATTTATCAAAATAAATTCACTAACTTTTGATTTTTCAGAGAATTTTTTATGAAATGTTGGGTTTTAAAAATTTATATCTCGGTTATTATTGATCGGAAATAAATAGCTTTATAATGACTCTTATTTTAGCAAAATGACTCTCCTTTAAATTATGTTATCTTAGGTTTTCTTGAATAGGTAGTTTTAAATAAATAGAGTTCGGAATGAAAATTTTTTTTTTTACTTTTGAAACAGCCGACATTTTTATTCCCTCTACCTATACTTGGCAGACTCGTTAATTTTGACTTGTAATTATAGTTTTCATTAAAGTAATAAAACATTTGAGCGAAGTAATTGCCTTTTTTCTCCTCTTAGGCTCCTGTACTCTTCTGTATTATATAACTTTTTAAATAAAATAGTGAACCAAAAATATAGTTCTGGAATCGCGAGTTTACATATATTAATATACAGTCATATATTATTCTGTCCTTTTAGAGGAGTGATGTTGAATAACTGTGAGGTTTACTGATGGGGGATAATAATCCAGAATTGTCGTCCGGAATGGAGCAGTTACGTAATAGAGGGGTTCATTACATTAAATATGTACCTTGTCAGCCGCGGCCTTAGTAAATTGTCCGTTAAGAGGGGGTTACGTTATACAGTGCTGTCCATTAAGAGAGGTATCACTGTATATAAATAAAGGAAAAAAACACATAATTAGGTCACTCTTTGTCGGTATATACAGTAAAAGACCATCGATTTTTGCTTAAACCAACCGGTACCAGTAGGTATTAAAGGCTAAAGTAGATCTAGCACAACAGAAGAATCGCAGCTTAACAAACACCGCGACTCGCTTGAAAAAAACTTTCTACACAGCTCTAAAGTCTTGTGGATCTCTACTCCCAACACAATACTACTGTTCTGTAATCCTAGGTACCGTTATACGTCGTTTCTGAATCCTTACAATGAAAGTACAAATGATTACATTTAGATCCGTTGTGGTTAATAATAAATATAGTTTTTATCTTATAAATTCACAAAATGTCCTCAAAAACCTTTTGAAATGAAGTGACATGATTTAATAATGATAAATTAAGTTTTATTTTGCTCCTGTTTTTTAACGTAGATTTATTTGATCGATGGAAAACATTTTTTTTTTTTGAAAATTATTTCAGTTTTTTTATTTGGAAATTCTAAATTTTGCTAATTTCTTTTGCTCTTTTAGTCACGGAGTAATTATTTTTGTCTGTATTAATATTAGGGATTTTTTTTAGTTAAAACATGCACATGTTTTTAATTGAAGCACAAGACACAAGACATACTTTAATAAGAATAATTTAAATTATAAGACGTATAGAGCAGTTTTTTTTTTTTGAGGTTCCTTGAGTCAAAATAATAAGAATAAATATATGTGTAATTCTGAAGAAAGTAGAAAGTAGACGATTACTAAAAAATAGTTTATTATAAATAAAATGTTATAAAGCAATAACAGAAGTACTAAATAAAATACATTTTTTTTTCTCTATAAATATTTTTTTATTTATTGATAGATGTTACAATTTGCCACACAGTTGTGGGCAATAGGTAATAGTGATGAATGATTTCATACATACTAAAATAAAATAAAATAAATAAATGAGTGAAAAAAAAATCTCTCTTAAAATATATACTAACAGAAGAATAAACAAAATGAACATAATCAAACTATGTGTTTGAAAAATAAATAAATAAGATAACATAATGTTAAAATAATATAGTCTCTAGTCACATTTACACTCTAATATAAGAAAATACATTTAAGTTGAAATACTATTCTACTTACCTAAAACAATAGAATAGAATAAAAGTCTCTTTCCATAGTTTTTAGTTAATCAAATAGTGAACTATTACACCTAATAGAAGGATTCTTAACAAAGTTATTAACATAAGGAAAAACTCATCATTTGAAAACAAAAACAAAATATTTTATGTAATCTCCTCCTATTAGTTCATCTGGGCACCGCTAGGGTTGCTCCAGTTTAGCAGCATCACAGTTATTCAAATTATGAATATAATTTACATATGGTTCACACACTAGGATTGATTGTCTGGCGAACATTTAGAATGTTTCAGTATAGAGGCTAAAATTACATTAAGCTTTATTTCATTGTTCACATTGATGTGCAGTTTAGGTTATGTAGTAAGTGAAGAAATAGGTGTTGTTTAAAGGAAAGAATGGATGAGGAGAGTTGGCGAATGAAGATGTGAAGAGGAATTTGCTGAAGGAGGTGGTTCTAGAGAATACATAAGTCAGTTGGTTAGGATTTGGTGTTTAATGAATGGATGGACGTAGAGGGAGATCAAGGATATAGGTAGTGTTTTTAATTTCAAAGACTTGGAACAGAAAAACACTAAGGAGGTAGTGTCTTCGGGAGTTTGTATAGAGCAACTTCAACCTGGTATACTAACGGAATAGGCCTAGGAATCCCCAAAATAAATCTTACGAAGCACACGAGTCTCATATATGAGTATTTATTTGTATGATCAGCCTAGCTCTCAAAAACGAAAAGTGAAAAGAAACTGAAATCAAACATTTAAGGCGGATATATGCCTGAGATGTTACAAAGACGTTTTCGACAAATTAGACTTAATGGAAGTACCTCTTTATATTATAGGAAGAAAGTCTGGTTGGCGGTCAATAAAGGTACAAAATAGGTGACACTAATCCAGTCGCCAACCTTTTTTAAATCAGGAAAGCACTGACGAAGCCTTGCGACGTGGGACGAAACGTTGGTTAACATTTTTTTTTTTAAATAATTTATTTATTGTTATTTACAACTGTATACATATATACACATCAAGTAAATTTGCTGTAGATGATATTATGACATGATACAAACATGTGGAGAATCTATCCATTGATAGAACTCCAAAAACATTCCTAAAGGAGAAGATTTCGAACCCATCTTCTTTTCAGACGCCTAGGGGGATTATTAGGTAGTGAAGGAGAAGCCAGGTTAGAAACGAGTTGGTTTAGTTGTTTGGGAAGTTTATCATGGAATGATTGGTATCTGGTTCTGGTTAACATTAAATAGTTTTCTTTTATTATTTTGTACCTTTGTTGTTCGCAGCCCGCAATATGTTCCCACAATCTACTTCATATGGTCAACTATCTCCTTCCAATACCAGTTTATAAATTTGATTTTCTCAAAAACGGCGCAAACGTTTTTGAATGAACTCGACATCTTAATTTACAGTTAAAATAAGCTAGGTATTATCCTATTTGAAATAGTTTAATTAAAAAGTTTTTTTAATTATCAATGCCAATAAAGATTGTTCTGAGTATTTTTAAAAGATTGTTCAGTGTGCATTCATTAAGTCAAAGCGAGGGTAATATGATTGTCTTAGCCTGTTAAATATTATTGTTATCCTAAAAAAACACTTTTTGTTAATTTATCGATAACGTATTTCAATTTATGGCCTAATATTTTTGAATTCGAGCTCAAATTGAATAAATCGATTTTTTTTTTCGAAGAAAATGCTCATTTTCATTTACTCGTCTACTTGAAGGTTTCTAGAATTTTTTTTGGGTCCATCTTATTCATTAATTTTACTACATAAACTACTAAAAATTTTAATATTATAAAAAGTAATTTTGAAAATTTATTCAGAACTTGTGTTATACAATATACGGGAATTGTAAACACAAGATATTAGATATAGTAAAATATGAGGAAGGATGTGAGAAATTCTAAAAGCGGGATCTGATTAAGAAGTTCCTTGGCCATGCAGAAATATAACATTTCTTGGGCAAGTTAGATAAGGAGCGCTCTCTCAAGATTTAAGATGTTTAACTTACTCGTCTTGATTAACAGATACTTCAACTACTAGCCTTTATGAGCTTCGCTTAACTTATGTATGTATGCAAACTGTGGCTCTTCTTCAATTTATATACATGTATACAGAATATATTGCTGTTATTCAACAGGGTGACCTAATTTGAGGATTAGGTCACCATGTTGTTCTTGAAATAACTTTGTTTATTAAATCTTTCTTATTTCGCATATATCAGATATCTACTTTAAAATTTCATTTTGTATAAGGTCCTAAGTAAATATTTTTTATCTTATTTTTTTTTTCTGAATGATATGTATTGAGGTATCAACAATTATTAATATTATAAATGTCTTTGCCGTATATCTTGTCTGGGTATGAGACCTGTCAACAAAACCTTGCTGAGTAAATCTTTTAAAAACAGGCATTGCCTGCTGGCTTTGTCGGTAGGCAGGTCAATTATAGTTTGTAAACAACACCTACACCTAACACCCCTTTGGAGCCCTTGTAACGTATTCTCTTGGGCGTGGCTGATGATAGCCAGTGGGGAAATATGATTCTGAAAAAGTTACGCCTCTGCGAATGAGAGGGGGGTGTGGTCAGGACAGAAAAGCGAACAGAGAAGCAAGAGAGGTACAGAACACAAACTAAAAAAGACCGAGCGAAAGGATCTAGAGGCAGACACAGAACGCCCTTCCTAATTTCTAACTAATTTACTAAAAATTATGTATGATTACTAGTAAAAATTGATGAGTCTGCCATTCTAGGGAGAATACGAAATGGCGACTGTTTCATAATGGTAAAAGAAATAAAATTTGACCAAATTGGTATATCAATGACCATAAATATCAATGGATAGATTCTCCACATGTATCATGTCACTATCTCACCTACAGAAAATTTACTTGTTGTATATTTTTTTATACAGTTATAAATAACAATAAATAAATTATAAAAAAAAATACTCTTGATAACTAGCTCTTCAACTTAAGTAGCGTTGTCTAGTTCCAACTAAGACTAATCCATATATTCACAGGCGGGTCAGCTACAAGAGCAAATAAAAATGTAGGTGCAGGTGTCTATAACAGTAATGTCTATATATGGCATCCGTTGCAACTTTCAGCACCTGGTGGAGCAAGCGGTACCAATTTTGATGGAGAGGTTGCTGCGATTACTTTAGCGTTAGAGAAGCTGACTGACGCCACCGAAAAAAAAGATAGTTCTGCTGTCGGATTCGAGGGCAGTACTGCTGCTATCTGGACATCCCTCGGCTAATGCTGGAATTCTCTCATGCCTGAAAATTATAGGAAGTAAAAGAGAAATACTCAAAGTATTGGTGATGCAATGGATTCCAGCCCATTGCGGTATACATGGGAATGAGGAGGCGGATCGACTTGCGCCCTTAGGGGCTAACCAACTACAGCCGCTTCTTCCTATTTTCATGGACATGGCGAAAGAAATGGCCCGAAGCGCTATCGCTGAAGAAGTAGAGGAAAGGAGTAGAGGCGAATATGGAGACAAGGACTAGGCGGCATTGCTAGATCCTAAGAAGCGCCCTTCATTGACTTTGCCAAGAGCGGTGTCAGTGGCATGCTTCAGGTTGGCCACTAGACATCACTATCTACGGCATTACCAGAAGAGGATAGGAGTGGTGGAGTCTTCCGACTGCGCCCTGTGTGGAAATGGTGAGATAACCGGCGATCACATATTTTCACGGCAACGGCGGACTTAATTTCAGACTTGATTGAGAGAAGAGAAAGAAATGCTTTATTCATTCATGCTGCCCAAATACATCGGGTTGCCACATTACACAGCATTCTAATCAATCCGTGATCGGACATATATTAATTACATATTTTTATATGATATAATATAATAGAAAGATAACATTTTTTTTTCCACAGTTTTCTTTTACAATTAATACCAGTCTACAAACTAAATTCAAATTTTCAATTTATTCATTTTTTTCTTTCCCTTCCATTTCACAACCCTTATTTCATTTTATTAACAAATTCCCCTATCGAACAAATATTAAAATAAATAAAGCTGAAGTATATTGGACTGTACGAAATAAAATTGCAGAAATGCCTTCTTTGGTGTAGGGGAACAACTGTATTTTACTGTATTTCATAAAACGAACTTTTTTTGTCGATTCTAAATTTCATAATTTTCAATACAATAGAGCTCTTGTGCACCGTTTGAAACCTTAAAAAAGGAGGAACTTTGTTGAAGATAATTTTTTTTTTTTTATCACTTTGAATTAAAATCAACCCAATTAGAATTTAAGTATAATAAAAAAAGCTTATTCTATAATGAAAAGTACGCAATTGATTGAACATTTTATTTAATTCCAGTTCAATTTACCACAGGAATTAACTCTGCAATGGATAAGAAAAATTCATTAACTTCGGAAACGAAAACTGTTTGGAGTTGAAACGGACAAGTCTTAATTGCTTCTCAAGTTACTTCAGTTAATTTCAAGATTTCTCCTCCCCTCCCCCCCCTCCTCTTTACAACATGGCAACTCAAACATAAAATTGTTCTCTCATGATCAATCACAATTCTAAAGACATTAATATATAATATGTAGTATGATAATTTATATCTTTAAAATAATCATAATTGTAGAAAAAGAACCTAAAATTTACAAATAAAGTAAAATGATACAAATACAACTCAATTTAATTCAGTAAATCAACTCAGAATAGAAATAGTGTCTATATTACATATTTTATGATACAAATTCACAATACTGGATGATTAAATACCATCTCTAATAATACTGTTTTTATTGAGTTATTATAAGTTAACCCTGTTGTTAATACTTTTCTATAGCTCAAAGTATATTTCATTTATAAAAATAATTTATTCCAAAATTTACCATTTAAAATACCGATTCTATTTTTTTCCAGTTTCACTTAAATATTTTTTACTATATGACTTTAAAATGAAATACTATATGACCTAGCTACTAAATAAAGCATTTTTTTTTCTCCTCCTTACTATTACTATATTATGTCCTTCGACCAAAGTTAGTTACAATTAAAAAAAAAAACCTGTAGTCTTAAACTCAGCCTGAACCAATTAAATAGGGTTTTCATCATTTATGTACATATCATTTAATTAAAAAATTTTATACAACACAGGTTTAGTAATTATTAATTATTTTTTAAATATTTTCTTAAGCTTTAACAGTTACAGCATTTTAAAATCCCTATGGATCGTACAACCTGAACTAAGCATTAATTTTATCCATTCTTTGAACTATCTGTTGCTTTGTATAGGTTGTAATGCTAAAGATCATGGTAAATGACAATTTTCAAATTTGTTTAGTGTAATTTACATTACACTGCATTGTATTATTTTTTTCATTATAGTGTAATAAATATAAATATATTTTGCTTTCTTTTCTTTCCCAACCGTTCAGGATTTATATTTTCAATTCCCTGAGAAAATAAAATAAAGTATTACACGGCGACCACTAATCACTCAAAACTTTTTTATGTAATTGGGATTAAATGAAAATCTGTACCACTACAACTCATGAAGGGTCAAGGGTATATGTACTCTGTAAGGAAGCACTGTTACTAGATCAACGATTGTGCAAAGTGGTATTTTTCTGCGATTGTGGTGATTTGGTCAGAATCCCGCTAATTAAGGGTACCATTAATTGGGTAAAAATTTGTGAGGCTGGGTGGACCCCGGGAGGGCTCTAGAACCCATAGGGTTTACTCACGGCTACAGTGTAACAGAAAGAAACTATTTTATGTTTTTTCAATTATTTTTCATGTAATAGAGAGTGTTAAGAATGATATGAAATTAAAATCGGACTATTGCCATAACAACGGAAAAACTATAATTATCAAATTATAAAAATTAATCCATTTTTTATATTTTTTTATTGTTTATTGCTATTAAAAATGAGAGACGGTTAATATTTTTAAAGAAAATTAAAGGCACTTTAAACTTTTTATCTGAATGAAAATTCGCATTAAAGGGTTGAGGTTTGGAAACGATTAACAACTCTGTTCCTACCAAAAACACAACAGTTTAACTCAAGACAATAGAACTTTTTCAATGGAATAGGATCCGAAAAGACAAAAAAGAGATTCCTTAAATGCTTATATATTTTATATCGATGTTTCTCTTCTACAGATTATTTTTATTACAAAACCAGACAATACACTAGCAAATCTATGGGCCTGTGTTTGAAGAGGATGAATGGAGAATCCGGAAGAACTGCAAACTACATGAGCCATATGGATTTTTTGACATTGTCCGCTTTATACGAGCTAGGAGAATTGAATACTCGGGTCACGTATCACGGATGGATGAATCAAGAATGAAAAAAAATAATTCTGCTAGGAAAAATGTATAATACCATAAGGAGAGGACGACCTCTGAGGCATTACGTTTAAAATGTAGAAAAAGACCTGAAAAATCTTGTTATAAGAAACTGAAGTTGGAGGGCGTTGCAAGAGATTGCAGAGAGGACTAGTGCTATTTTGGCAGGGAAGGCAATAGTACAAGAGCCCAAGAGTAGAAAAAAAGGCAGTTATCTCACCCCAATTTTTGATTACTTTAATGAAAACTATGTATAAGTACTAGTCAAAATTGATGAGTCAGCCAAATATAGGTAGGGGGAATAAAAAATGGTGGCATGTTTTAAAGCAATAAAATAAACTAATTTTTCATTCGGAGCTCTATATCTTAAAAAGTAGGAACAACACAAGAAAACCTAAGAGAACGTCATTTAAAGAAGAGAAAATTTCCTGAAATATGAGGCCTAATAGAGCTATTTACGTACAATAGTTCTCGAGATATAGCTTTTTAAAAAGTAACATTTCATAAAGATGTTGTACGGGACGTACTGAAAAGTCAGTAGTTAGTGAAATTATTTTGAAAGATCTATATCTCAGAAACCAGTCGACGTACAGATGTCTATTAGCACTCAAATTAAAGCTAGTTTAACGTGCTATAAAGTAATTTATGATGTTTATTTTTGTAGGAGTAATAGTTTACATGAAATTTGTTAAAATAAATTGATTTATAGTTGTTCGGACAAATTTGCATTTGTCACATTTATATTCATATGTGAATATCATAAAAACTACTACTCCTACGAAGATAAGTGTCATAAACTACTTTATAGAAAGTCAAATTTCCTTTATTTTGAGTGTTGGCAGACATATGTGTGTCTTATGGATCTAGAGATATATTTTCTCAAAAATCCAACATTTTATACGGACAACTATAAATCAATTTATTTTAGCAAATATCATGAAAACTATGATTCCTACGCAAGTAAAGATCAATGATTCCGTTATAGTCCTAATAGACTAATAAATATAATAAGCTAATTAACTGCTAATCTTTCAGAAGATTTTTAAGAAATTTTGCTTTTTAAATATAATAAATATAAAAGCTGTATCTTGAGAACTATTGGACGTAAATAGCTCTATGAGGGCTAATATTTCAGAAAATTTACTCTTCTTTAAATAATGTTCTCTTAGATTTTCTAGTGTTGTTAGTTTTTAAGATATAGAGCTCCGAATGAAAAATTAGTTTCTTTTATCGTTTTGAAACAGTCACCATTTTTTATTCCCCCTACCTATACTTGACAGACTCATCAAATTTTGACTAGTACTTATACATAGTTTTCATTAATGTTATAAAAACTTGTAGTAAGATAACTGCCTTTTTTCTCCTCTTGGGCTCTTGTACTATTGCCTTCTATGACATAATAGCACTAGTCCTCTCAGCAATGTCTTGCAACGCCCTCCTCATAACGTAATGCCTCTGAGGTCAGGCAAAAAAAAAGGCAGTTATCTCACCCCAATTTTTGATTACTTTAATGAAAACTAGGTATAATTACTAGTCAAAATTGATGAGTCAGCCAAGTATTGGTAGGGGGAATAAAAAATGGTGGCTGTTTCAAAGCGATAAAATAAACTAATTTTTCATTCGTAGCTCTATATCTTAAAAAGTAGGGACAACACAAGAAAACCTAAGAGAACGTCATTTAAAGAAGAGCAAATTTTCTAAAATATGAGCTCTAATAGAGCTATTTACGTTCAATAGTTCTCGAGATATAGCTTTTTAAAAAGCAAAATTTCTTATAAATCTACTGAAAGATTAGTAGTTAGTTAATTTATTTTGAGAAATCTATATCTCAGGAACTATGTGACGTATATATAGCTTTTTAAAAGCAACATTTCATAAAGATGTATGGGACGCACTGTTAGACATAGAGATATAGAGCTCTAAGATATAGAGCTCCGAGTGAAAAATTAGTGTTTTTTAAGGTTTTGAAACAGCCGCCATTTATTTTTATTCCCCCTACCTATACTTGGCAGACTCATCAATTTTGACTAGTAATTATACATAGTTTTAATTAAAGTAATCAAAAATTGGGGTGAGATAACTGCCTTTTTTTCTTCCCGGCTCTTGTACTACAAGGACCACCTCGGGCTGTAAAACTACGTAGTTAGTTAGTTAGCTGTCTTTAAACATAAACTTATAAAGTCAGATCAAGTCGTAACATCATCGACCGGCAAAGATGATTTCTTGGATCAAAGAAATGGGATAGCAGGAGTGGCAAGATAAACGGTTCTATACAAGTTTAGAAGATGAAAACGTCCAGCCAGAAATTAGAATTCACCACGGAGAGAAGAGGTGGTTCTAACCTGTCTCTGGATTAGCTATACTCGACTCAACCACTGCCATCTCATGAAATATGAAGATGCACCGATGTGTCGCTACTGCTGAAACGATCTTACTGATAGGCACATTCTTACTGAATGCATTACTCATGATTTACACCGATTCTCTTCAGATATACAGGAGATGCTGCAAGAAGATCCCACAACAACAGCAAACTTATTAATTTTTTTTAAATTATTAGAAATTATGATTATATATAGTCTAGATTCTAGCCTGTATAAGTGGACTCATAATTTAATATGGAAATTTACTGACTTTGTCAACTCGTAAATTCAGTTTAAATGCTGATATTTAATTATTATGAAAACATCTGTGTTATGTTTCCCACATTACCAGAGTCCCCTGAGAAAATTAGATTGGCTAACCTTTAAGTGTTCTAACAAAAATGACAGGTTCTGACCGGAACCGGAATCAAATTAAGCAGGTGCACGCCCTTCAAACTTTCTCACCCACTCTCGGACCTGGGGGAGAGGAGGGGAACATCTACCTTGAGAGCGTTCGGTCACCGATGGCCAATGAGAAGGGAGATTCAAATATAAGGTAACGCCCTAAAAGGCAAGTGGGAGAAAAGACACAGGAAAACTAGATCAGGAAAAAGAACAGTCAAGAGGAACAGTTAGACGAGATAGGACCAGACAGCAGAAGCCAGAGCGGAACAAGATGCACTTCTACGAGACGAAGTTGTAAGAAGGGCCAGGAGACCTGGACATCCCTTATGAACAAGACGACACCTACGGAACTACATCCCACGGCATCAGCAGCTATAAGTATAAAGTAAATAATAAGTAATAATGTATTAACCGATATTTTATGGCAACCATTTATTTGAATCATTACAACCATTTAAATCATAGTAATAAATTGTAAATAAATACTTAGTCTCTTTATGTACTTTATATACTATTATATAACCCAATATATCACTCTTTATTATATTATATAATTAATGGTAACAACATTTTTTAAATATAAAGGTATTTAATTGGTAAACTGGTAAACATACAAACAGCCTTTGGAAAAGAATCCAATCATAATAATAGTATTTTAGGACTCAATATATAATTAATTAATTAACTTATTTTTGGATAATAGCCTTCAGCCTAGCATCCCGATTAAATCTCAAGGCAGTACATAACAGTAATTTACTAACTTTGTCAATTCGTAAATTCAGTTTAAATGCTGAAACACTAATTATTTTAAAATTCATATCTATTGATTTTGTAAAATAGTAATTTTATTCCATGATAGATTGATTACTGAGGTTCATCAATAAATAAAAATTCATTATAACCTTTTTAGTGTTAATTAGAAAGAAAATAAATTTAATTTTTACTAATTAATGATAATAATAAGAATCCAATATTGTAATATGGGAGGGGGGGGGGAGTGGACGAAGGCTGTTTATTAACGAGATTCCCCCGATTGTAATAATAAGGCGCATTAATCAGAAGGAGCTGACACGTTCTTGGACCAACTTTCAAAGAGTCACTAATCATTTTCACTTATAATAAATATTACCGCAGCTGTGAGAATATGAATCCTTGTGATCAAAAGTTCATTTGTAATAAAAGGAAACTTATTTGATTATTTTAGTGCTAGGACGATTAGTTTGTTGTTGCTTAGAAAATTATAAAAAAAAAATGATGATATCACACAAATATCATTTACCATCCTATTTTTTCATTTAAAAAATTAAATCCAATATGTTCCGACCAGATGGCAGCATCTATCGGTCAGTACCAAAGTAACACATAAAAGTAATAGACACATCTAAAATGTACATATTGCAGTTTAGACTGTTAGGGCATTGTGGGGGCTATAGACATTTTAAGCTAGATAAGTACAATATGAATTGTTCTCAAGTGATACAATTGATAGTTTAATTGACAACTACTTAAATGAAAATAAAGGAAAAAATAAATATAAATAATTATTATTTAAAAATTAAATCCTCTTCCCCTACAATATCCTTTAATAATATCCCACTTATTCCTGTCGAACAGATCCGTTACTTAGGACTACATCTCGAGAAACGACTGACATGGAATCCTCATACAAGACTAAAAAGACAAGAAACTGCTCGTAGATTCCGACTATTGGAACATTTACTAGACAAACGGTCTAAATTGCCAATCCATTACAAAAGACTGATCTACATGACTATTATAAGGC
>NW_027114397.1:269949-283437 GCF_000696795.3 Halyomorpha halys | reverse complement strand
TTTCTAACCTTGCTTCCTCTTCCATTCCTGGCAATCCTCCGAGGCGCCTGAAAAGAAGATGGCCTCGTGACCTTATGTTGTAAACTGTTTTTAGAGTTCTACTACTGGGTAGTTTCTCTACATCCTGTATCATATCATTATGTTCAAATTTACTTGTTGTATTTTTATACAGTTGTAAATATCAATAACTAAATAAAAAAAACAACACTATTTTGATACCTTTATTGGCCGCCACCAGGACTATCTAGCTACAATCTACTTCATACGGCCAACTATCTTCTTCCAATAATTATTTTCTGTTTCATTTTGGTCGTGAGGTAGCTCTGTGGTTTCGGGAGCCCTTCCGGGTCCACTTAGCCATGAAGTTGCGTAAAAATCTGACGGTCAAGCGTCACCAAATCACCTCCTTGTACAACCGTAAATAAAAAAAATGTTCTTTGAATGATTTTTTTTTTATTTTACTTTATTTTCATTCTAGTATTTTGTATATAACTAGAAATATTAGTTTTATCGCTATAAATTAATTCATATTGTACTGTTATGATTTAACGATATTTGCTAATAAATCATTGCACTGACTCATATTTCATTTCTATATATCATTTAATATACTGGTCAGACCATATTGGTTATATACATATATCTCTTCAATTTCTTGAGACTGGTACTTATTTTTCAAATAAACCAAATGGTATTCTTGTTGTCTCAACATTATTTATCATATCAAGAGTCTAACGTTTCGGCCATCCTCAAGGACAATCTAACAATTAACTGCTTATTATACATTCATACATTTATAAAATTGTTATAAAACATAATTTTTTGTTTTTGAAATACATTAAAATATATTTAAAAAACAAAAAATTATGTTACCTTCAATTCTATAGGTTTATAAGGTTTAATTTTAATTTTTATCTTAGAAATTTGCTGCAGTTCGCAATCTTATTCAAATTCTAAGACCAATTATTTTGCAAATCTCAACTTTTTATGAAAATTTGTCAATGAACTGTTTTTCTGATTTACCGAGTTACCCATATTCATTATTTTTATTATAAAGCAGTTAATGGGGAGGAAACATGTAGACAATTAGCTTAATGGTATAATGAGCCTAAGGGAACTTGGATTTTGACAGTCAGTTCCAAAGCTAATGGATGAGAAGGAGGCTGTGGATCTAATCTACAAGGCAGTACGTTGTACCAGGGGGCCCTTCCAAGGTACCTGAAACTGCCTTGTAAGGGCCATAAAATGAGCAGTATTCTCGAAATTAGCCTAATTGCAAAACTTAGAACTGGGATTTCCTCTGATCGATTGTACGCCATTAAATGGGCAATTAATCCTGTTAGTGTCGAGGAGTAATTGGAGGTCTGGTTCTGTGTTGTTCTGTTCTTTGGCCTAGGGCCATCGGCGCCGACTCGAACCTAGTCCGTATGGCAATCCGGTTTAAATATCTGAAAAATTTATCGTTGAATTCGATGTTTTTCAACTATATATATGGCAACATCGATGTTTTTCTTTACCAGGTTTTTTAAAAAACAAAATCAGACAATGCACAAATGCATTATTCATGCAAGAATTCTGTTTTTCAATGGTATTGGATACCAAGAGACAAAGAAGAGATTCATTAAATGCTTATATATTTTGTATTTATTCATTAGTTATAACAGCTAATAATGAGAACTGGTTACTTATTTCATATTTACAAAATTAAAGGTGCTTTAGAGGATTTTTGAAAAAAATACTTCTTTTAAGCATGGTCAGACTATTTAATAGAGAACAGTACTTAGCTGTATTCAACTGTACATTAAGATATCGAGTTTTATCAAAATCCTTTGAGTGGTTTTTGAGGAAATCAAAGAAATGTGATAAATCGATTCTATAAAGTGATATGGAACCCTGCTCTATCTTTAATGCGTGGGGAATAGAGTAGGCTCGGGAATTCTTAGGTCGAGAATGCAAATAGTGTACATAGTATTAGTGCCTTAATTTTATTGTACAAACTATTATTTAGTTTATTATTTAAGGAATCGGAGTATCTTCCATGGTAGCGGTCAATAAAAGTACCAAAAGAGTAGAAAAAGCAATTTATTGTTAAACAAAGTTTCGCCCTACTTTGCTGGTCTTCATGAGGGCTAAATGAAAACCAGATAAAACTTTGTAAGAATAGACTGAACATAAAAATAAATATTAGGAGAAAATATGTAAAAAAAAAATTGTTTTGTTTATAAAATTCATTTTTAAACATCTATGTTCCGCTTCTCCAGGTTTTGTTATTAAAAAAATCAGACAATACACAAGCAAATGCAGTTGTCATATCGAAATTATAGCCTTTATACCGTATTTACACAATCGTTCATTGGGTAAAATATGCTTTAAGGAACATTTAAATATCTTAAAAAATGGGGATTAGTTTTAAATATTGATAAAACAGAAGCCATTATTTTCACGAAACGACGGCCTATACTCTAGACAATAACCATGTCCCTTTTGCGAAAACAGTTAAATACTTACACTTTAAACAGAAAACTATTATTTAACCACTACATCAATTCGAAATTGGAAAACGCAAGGAAAATATTATATAAAATGTATCTTTAATTTAGATATTCCCCGGAATAAAAATTGGGGGATATTACCCAAATTAATTATTGTGTGCTGGTATGGATGGTTGGAATAAAGAACTACTTGTAATTTGCTGGTAATGATGGAGTGGACTGTATTTATAATAAATTGATATCATATGCTTTAAAATAAAATACCTCTATTCTCTCTTTATAAGTTTTCTGACACAATTTGCTGGGTGGTTTGAACAAAATTGTTACAATATGGTTAGTTGGTTAGTGATAAATTTGGTTTCATTACATTAATGGGTTTAAATATGACAGTTTACTTCTTTGATGATCTTGAGGCTTGAAGGTTGATTCTGGTGTGAATATGTTATGAAAGAAGGTTTGGCTCTTGGTTCTTTCTCCTCATCCTCCTGCCACCGCCGCTGCCTCTCTCGCCTGAGGCTTAGGTTTTACTCCCTCATCATCATTATGAGAAGAGACCTTGAAGAGTTCTGTCCTCTTCTTCCCCTGTCCAGGTCAAGATGGTTACTCGATAGGTTCTAACCCCTTTGTTTTGGGGACCAAGATGGCTGCTCAGGCTTCTTACCGCATATCTTTGACACTAGATGGCATCATTAATTTCTATTCAGAAGTGAGGGGGCGCCTTATTGAAACAGTGTCCATACTTTAATAAAAAGCAAAATTATCCAATAGAAATAAATTGCTACTATTTAAAGATGTAGACATCTTAACTAATTCAACAAGTATTCTAAAATAAATGCCTCAGAATTGGTTATGACTAACCATTTTACACTAGAATATTTTTTAATGCACCCTGAATTAAATATAGACATCGTACAGGATTACATATATCAACTGACACATAATTTCTTCCAGTTTTGCCCCAACTCAATACACCCTATTATCAAATTATTAGAAAATTTCATTAATGGTACAACTACAACCCATATATATAAATAAAAAACAACCACATAGATTAATGTAAACATAAATCAATGATATGTATTTCATGTTACTCAAGATATGTATTTTATTCTAATTAGTGTTTCGTGCTTTATTTTAATTCAATAATGTTTCGTTCATTTTACCGAAATGTAAAATGTGTAAGGTGGTACCCCAAAGCAACATGGTGAATAATGTAAATTATATATTTATGGAATAAAACAACATATATAAAAAAAATCGAAATTATTGGATCTTCGGAGCATTAAATTAGTTATTAATTGAAAAGTATAGCAGACGTACAATTGATAGGCACTGCTACGGTAGTTAGTACTTGAGATTAAAATTATATAAAATAATGCTCAAGTATTGTTACAGTTTGAATGAGTTTTCATTTTAGAGGTTCACTGGTGCTGAGTTTTTCTTAAAATGATCTTGGTAATTTAGGCGGTCTATGATTGCAGATAACGTTCGTCAATAAAATATTTTTTTTTTAGTGTAGATTAAATTATGAGGAAATGGTCGGATATGCGGTCAGTAAATATACTCAAATAAGTATAACTTTCCGACGTTTCGATCCGAATTTCAGGCCTTTATCAGGTCTAAAAAAAAAAAAAAAAGAAATGAGACTAAAATTATATAAAATAATGCTTAGGTATTATTATAGTTTGAATGAGTTTTAATTTTAAATGTTCATTTGTGTTGAGTTTCTCTTAAAATGATCTTGGTAATTTAGGTGGTCTATGATTTCATATATAAAATATGTTTTTTAAAAAATATATATTAAATTATGAGAAAATGGACGGGTATGCGGTCAGTAAATATAGACAAATAATTATAACTTGCCGACGTTTCAGCCTTCATCAGGGCTGAAAAAAACAAATGAGTTTACAACCTCAATTCTGAAAAAAATTACGATTTAAAAAAAAAAATAAAAGTAATAATGTGCCATGGCAAATGAGGATGTCCCTTGCGCCCCTGCATAGCTGGTAACGAACTGGCTGATCGATCAGCAAAGGGCCCGATTTATATAGGAATTCCGTATCGCGGAGTGCCCTTCATTGACTTCATTATCCTCATTAAAAATAGAATAAATTGGAATGGATACAAATGTGGGAAAATATTATTGATAATAAATTAAGGGAAATCAGAAGTGACGCATCCCTTTGGATATCATCTACTAAAAATATGCACAGAGAAAAGGTAATACGGTCGTGGTAGGTCATACGCGCCTGAAAGACGGTTATCTTATGGTCTGAAATTCTCCACCTGTATGCCAGACTTTCCGTAAAACACATAGTAACTGAATTCCAAGCATACGACTCCCTCAAATCTTTCTATGAATTACTCGTGGATCTCCATTCAGTTTTGCAAGGTAGGAGACTATAAATGAACTTTTTGAATTTCTGAACCATTCGAAACTTTACCATAAAATTTTACCACAAGTTTCCATTTTTCAAAGGTTTTACATTTAAATTCGGAAAATTAGGCAATAATGACAGAAGTGGTTGAAGCTTTAAAATAATAATAAATTTAAGAAAATATAGAGATTGGAATAAAAAATTAATTTTTATTAACATTTTAATGTAACCGCCATTTTTTATTTCCCCTACCTATACTTTAGAGACTTATCCATTATTAATCAAGTAATTATACATAGTTTTCATTAAATTAATAAAAACTTGGGGTAAAATAACTGACTTTTTTCTCCACGGTTCTTGTACAATAAGGTACTTACATTTTTGTCGTTCGTTTGGAAGATGAACATTCGAAATTATTTATTTAAACATTAATATTATTAAATGAAATTATTTATGAAGCCGAAAGTTCTATATGATAACTTAGGAAATATGCAATTATGTTTCATGAGGCGGAGGAGTTAGTGCTCCTTAGCGAAAGATAAAGGCAACTATCTCATTAGATATAACCATTCAATCTGAGGGCATTGTTTGGGCCCTAAAAGGACTCTCAAATCTAATGACCCCAATTTAATTATTTTTGCGTCCCTTTCACTAAACGCTTCGTCCTATTCCCGACTGTTAAACTAGCCAGAACAATAGAAGGGAAGTCCGAGTACGGATGTTAACGGCTATAACTGCTTCTACGTCAGTGTCGTTTAATTCCTTTGTCCTTCTTATCTCTTCTCATAGCTCCCTTCTTGTTTAAGGCCCTCCGTAAACTCTGTAATAGTTTTGACTTCTTTAATTAAGGGTTTGAGATCAAACGTAAATTTTATACAGAGGTATGACATCGTTTGAGCCTTTTGTTCATGAACCAATCTTTGTAAGTTTGTTAAAGCCCAGTGTGTGCATAATTCTGAGGACTTACAGACCCGAGGGTTCAAAATAAATTAGTGAAGTTATTTCTAGAAAATCTATACAGAGAGAAATGCTTTATTCTGTCTTGCTGCCCAACTACATTAGGTTGTTACAATACGCAGCACACCGATCAATCCATAACACCATATCAATTTTTTTTTCCTTTCCTTTTTCTTTTTTTTTTAATTATTTATTTAATGTAATTTACAACTGTAAAAAATTATACAATAGGTAAATATGTAGTATGTTTCATATACACTTGAAAATCTTGGGAAGGAACCATCCATTGGTGGTACTTCAAACATTAATTTAAATTAGAAGGTCCCGTGGCCATCTTCTTTTCAGACGCCTCGGAGGATTATCAGGGATTGTTAAGGATGAAAGATTAAAAAGGATTTTACGTAGGATTTTGGATTGTAACGATTGGATGCGGGAAGAATTTGATGGTTTGGTGGAGCCCCAGAGCTCAATTCCATATGTCCAAATTGGTCTGATTATCGTAGTGTATACTAATTTTTTGTAGTGGATGGGAAGTTTAGAGCGTTTGTCAAGTAAGTGTTGTAGCAATCGGAATCTACGAGCAGTTTCTTGTTTCAGTCTTGTGTGTGGATTCCAAGTAAGTCTCTTGTCAAGATGAAGTCCTAAGTATCGAACCTGTTCAACAGGCATTAGTGGTGAACCTTTTTCTTTTACAATCAATACTCGTCTGCACACTAAATATAAATATTGTATTAGTAATCCGCTATTCACGTTCGATCCGTTAAACAAATTTATCATCAGGCAGCAATGTAAAGTCAAACCAAAGACATAATAATCACCGCAGTAGATCAGTTTACAAAAAGAAACAAATAAATTTAAAAAAAAATAAAAATATAGATTTAGGATAAAATAAAACAAAAGGTTAGTTGAATGGAACACTTCAATGAATAGATGAGTTAAAAGAAATAATTTAATAAATAAATAAGTTAAGGGAATAGGTAGGTTAAAACAACAATCCACAGGTCAAAAAAAAAAAATATAACAGAGAGAAATACTTTATTCATCTTTAAGCCCAAATACATCAGGGTGCTACGTACACATCATACTAATCAATCCGTGATGGGACATATATAAATTACATATAATTACATGGTATAATAAAATAGAAAGAAAACAGTTTTTTTTTTTTTTTTACAATCAATTTCAGTCTATACGCCAAATACAAATATTTCAATTCATTCCTTTTTTTCTTTCCCTTTTCTGTTCCTTCAATTTCACCATTTTACAATTTTTAATTCACCCGATCAACAAATTCACTCTCCCGAATTCACCCTTCTAGATCCTCTCCAGTGACAAATTCACTATTAGATGACAATGCGAGATCAGACCATTAATAATAGAAACAGCAGTAGATCAGGCGTCAAAGCCCATTTGCCAGGTATCTAGAGGGAAGTCAAATATAGTTTGTACACAACACCTGTGCCAAACATATGTAGCCCCTTGTAACCTATTGTTCTTGTCGCAGCCGCCCAAATGTCAATATTGTCATAGTCCGCCAACTCTTTCAGGAATGCCCTATCTATACTCCAACTTTGAGTAGATTAGGAAAGGGATCAGGTGTATCAGTAGCTCTAAATGATGAAAAAAAACTTAAAATTAGTATTGATTTTTTAAAGAAAAAATAACTTATTTAACAAGATTTAAACCCTAAATCTAAACACATTTAAATATCACATTAAAATAATTAGCTATCTCAAATTTAAAGAGGTCGGAGAGATCAGGAGAATCTTAAGATGGAAATAAAAAAAAAATGATAACATATATTTATAATGATAATTTAAAAAAATCCAATCATCTCCAGTTAATTTTAAATAAATTACAACTCAGTTACTAATCGAAATCATTATTTATTCAATTAATTATAAATATAAAACTGTTTAAAGAAAGAAAACTATACAACCTACGAGGAAATGATACAAAGACTTTCATGAAATTACTTTATTAATTTAGCTGAGGAAGAGGGAATTGTGGAAGTAGTAAAGGACTTGTTAGATATAAAATTATGATATTTAACTTCCTTAATGTCATATATTTTATATTCTCATTTCATAATTAGAGACCTTCGTACAACGGAGATATTTTATTATTAAAGAAACTGGGTTAATTACTTAAATAATTAGCAAAACAAAGGTCGTTACATATCCTCATACACGTTATTGTTAGCTCAAAATTTTATATATGACAGTATTAGGGGTAATTTATTACAAGTTCATGTTTATCATAAGATTTTTCCTAGTATAATTGCAATTTGTTTTTCTTCTTTCTCTTTGACTAACCCACCAAAGCAAGTCTCTGCATGGGGTATTCTAGAGCCAACTGAACGAAGCCTCCATAGAAAAAGAAAGATCAGTTGAATGGCTAAAAGCTGGAAGGCTATTCTCCGAGACAGAGGGACTTGTGGTTGCAATTCAAGATCAGATTATTGCCACCAGATCATATAGGAAGCATGTGCTAAAAGACGCAACAGCGTCCGATAAGTGTCGATTATGCTCAGTAGCGCTGGAATCTATCCAACATATCACGGGTGGATGTGGAGTGTTGGCTGGTACAGAATATTTACAGAGGCACAACATGTGGCCAAAATTTTGCATCAGGCACTGGCGATAAAGTACAACTTATTTGAAGATCAGAGCCCATACTACAAGTACCACCCAAATAGACTCCTCCAAAAAGGTCTTCTCAAGCTCTATTGGGATGAATCAATTATTGCGGACCATACAGTACGCCATAATAAGCCAAATATCCACCTTATAGAAATAAGAAAAACAAAGCGTAACTTATTGATGTTGGAATCCCAAACGATGATATTATAAGCTCTACTGTGGGAGAAAAACTAAGGAAATATCTGGAATTGGCGATTGAATTGAAGGAACTGTATCACTTGGAGGGAGTTACCACAACTCCAATCATAATATCCACCAATGGTCTCGTACCAATATCCACAGTGGCTTGCGTGAATGGTTTGGGAGTGCCTAGTGATGTACTAAGACAGGCTCAACAGTCGGTCCTCTTAGACACAGCATGTGCAGTGCGAAATGTTTTAAATATTTGAAAAGAGAAAATAAATAAATAAACAGAATATGAAGGTGGCTGGGCTTCTAGGTCCCCCACCTCAGATACTCAACCCGCAATAGCGAGAAAAACCGGATAATAATAACAATAATATTGATAATAAAAATTTATTTGTTTATGGGGCAATCCTCGTACAAATAGAGTTTCATGTATGTGAAATAACATGAAATAGATAATCAATTGTAGTAATTTTACAAAAATGATGTGTTAAAGATGGTTTATATAACCTAATAACAAACAATATAGCCAAGAAGTATTGGTAAGTATTAAATATGATTAAAATATTTACAGTCCTTTAAAATCATGGATTTGATAAATCGGTCATTTTTTAGATACACCCCATTATAAAAAAATTTAATTGATTATTTTCCCTTTTTTGTTCACCTTTGTTTATTTCTATTTTCCTTCTTTTAATGTGTACTCTATTTCAATATTTCTCTTTTATTTATTTTTTTTGTTATTATTTCCATTTTCATTAATTGACTTACCTTTTATAATTGTTGTTTGTTTATAATTTCTATTGTACTTTGTTAATTTTTAGATAAATGTAGCCATTCCTTAGTTTACTTTTATTTCATGTTATCTAATCTCTTACTTTTTTAGATTATTTTAGTTTTTTATTTATTTTTTTTTAGCCCTGATGAAGCCCTTCAAGGTGGGGCGAAACGTTGGCTCACAATCAATAGTTTACTTACTGTTTTTGTTCTTTTGATAGCACCCGGACCATTCTTTTTATATAATAAATTTGTTTTGTTTTTTTATTGTATAACTTATTTTTAACTGAGCCTCAAGACTCATATATACACATATTTATTAATAATCATTGTCTTATAGGAATTATTTAAATATACCGTAAATTTTCAGCGTTGCTCCTTCCACCTTGCAGTTTTAGCTAAGTCGGTTTATTTGGCGGGTTTCGGATGCGGAGCTTATGTGGAGTTAAAAGTTAGTTTGTCAAGTTGACAGTTTATCGCCAGCAGTTTGCTTAGCCAGAGGCAGAACTTATTCTGGTATAACAAGACCCGACTCATCCCTCCTCGCTCTTCTAGGCGTGGGTGTTTATTAAGGCCTCAAACATTCTTAGCTCCTTATCTTTCATCTTATATATTTTAACTAATTCTAAGTTATTCATGTGCATATCGGGATATCTTTGTTATTTTTGGGAAATCATTATAGTAATAATCTGCACCCTTGTTGAAATTCGCTCTTTTCAGGATATGCTGATACATTTTTCCGTATACTATATATGAAACAAAGAAAAACCTAAATCGGATAAACAAAGATATAAGGAATTTGTGATATCACCTGTTCTCTCTTTTTATTATTATTATTATTTTAATGCCAACCAATCATTCGGGGTCATTATGGCCTAAATTTCTAAAATTGTTATTAGTCCTTATTGCCTTAATTTCCCGAATTAAAATGTATATCTCGCGGAAATTGGTTTGGCAATAAATTCACAGAAAAGTGTAGGTATCATAATGGCCAAAGGAATGCTGCGGTCGACAAAGCTCTGCCTTGAGAATACTGATGTCATTCAAACGGCAAAGGCCGACGACACCATCAAACATTTTGGATGTACATTCTCGGGAGAGCTAATTTAGATAAATTACTGAGCTCATGTTTGCTAAAGCCCGAACAAAAGATCAACGTTGTTAACTAATACTTGATCCCGGGCCTTAATTACCCTTTCCAGACTGCGTACCTTACGAAGATACATCCTGCAATGTTGGAGGTTATTGATACCAATATCCGCAGGAGTAACAAGGCCATCATCGTGTTCCCTGCTAACACATCGTCGGCGATGTTACATGCACTCAGGAGATATCGAGGATCGGGTCTGATCTCCTGCCAATGGGAGGCTCCTCTGCAGCATTGGTCCATTGCCAAGCGACTGTCGAATGTTCCGGATGCCCTATTCCAGTCTATATTTAGTTACGATGATGAAATCGCGGCATGTGCCTATAGACTAGGTGTGGATCAGGGCTACCAAAGTGTGAGAGCTCTACGCCAGTCGTTGAGAGAGAAGGCATTCGAAGATTGGGCCAATTGCAGGTGGCAGGGTTCGCTGCCTTTATTCAGAGATTTGGTGAGGATTGAAGATTTAGATAGGAAGAGAATTCCAGGAGGTTGCACGTAGGCCGACGGATTTGCTATAGTAGGGAGGAGGGCATATATGAATAGATTTTTGGGATCTGTTGTTTAGTGAATGGATCGATGATTGTAGAGAGGGGAGATCAAGGATATAGGTCGAATTTTTTATTTTAAAAACTTAGAATAGAAAAACACCAAGGAGGTATTGTCTTCGGGAGGTTAGATAGAGCCACTTCAACTCGGTATACCAATTGAGGACATGAGAGCGCCAGGAAAACCCGAAGATAAATCTTAATAAGCAATTAATGAGTCTCAACTCTAGACCTGCAGATAACCTCCTAGGAGCTTAAGGGTATTCTGAGGGATAGAATCACGGGATTTTAGGAATTTCACCTGACTGCTTCAGATAGGGATAAAGACCAATCTATGACAGCCAACAACATAACCGGCAGCTCTCAAACCACCAAGCTATTCATTTCATTTCACTAAATCATTTTATTATATTGTATTATTCATGGATCTTGAATGGCTGTGAAATCTGGGGAGGGGCATCCTTAACGAAAAGAAAAAAAAATACAATATTTTGAAAATAAAGTCATAAGAATTGCATCGGGAATTACAAATAGTAATAGAGGATTACTTCAAAAAAAGGTTCATGAAGTTCCACTCACAGTTACATACAGTTGAAGGACCATTGACCTACAACTTGGGAAACCCAACCACAACCCGAAGACTGAAGCCCAGGCTGCTGCAGGACATCCTGTTATAAATTCTATATTTATCAGTTATGTTATTGTCACTCTAAAATTTTATTTTATTTTACTTTTTTCCATTAGAAGTCAATTATTTATTTCGTTAAATCCATATATGTCATTGTTTTTGTTTTTAACTTAACTTTTATCTTTTATTAAGAATTATTATTTGAATCTATTTATTTTATCTTAATGTTTATAAAATTGTATATAGTTAGGGGATTCTTTTGTATAAGACTATATCTCAATTATTAAAACATACAAAAAAATGTACCATGAAGGCCCATTAAGCCGATCTGGTATTAAATAAATAAATAAATTCATAGATCTAATAAATGTAAATAAATACTTTGGTCCTTTGCGTATCATTGAGGATTGCATTACTCAATACCAATCCCTAATACAATATATATTTAACGCTAATAATATTTTATAAAGATGACTAATTGGTAAACTGGTAAACACGCTGTGTGCAAAAGTAATTCAATAATAATAGTTTTAAGGACTAAAATTAATTTGAATTGATATAAATAATTTTAGATAATTATAGTAACCATAAACAACAGGTATTATTATATAGCAAGAGTTGTATTAAAGTTATATTTTGATGGTCGGAATCTTAGTAAAACTTTTGTTCAGGGAGTTTTTCCGTTATATAGGAGCGTCCGTTAAATGAAGTTTGACTGTATTGCTTTTAAGTAATCGTAAAGGGACTATAAAGTAATCAAATGCTTTATTTAATCCCTAAAGCAGATTCCAAGTTGGCATACAGAAGGAGACTACAGTTGGGCTATTTCCTCACTTAAAGAGGCTTTACGACTACTCTATATCAACACAAAGTGCCATTGTCTAATCCAAACTTTCCTCCTCACACTTGGGGATCAACCGGGCGGAGATTATTCCCATGGTGTAACTTTTAGTCTTATTTTATGAATTATATTCATACTTTTTAAATTATAATCTGACTCTATTATTGTTCTAGAGTAGAATATTTTAATGTTGATTAAGAGATACAAAGTTTTATGAAAGAATTTATTTATTTATGGAATTATGTATGGATTTTATTAATAAAGTGATAACCAAATGTAACAAACATAATGGAAATTAATTGAAATAATAATCAACTTACAATAGTATATTATTTGAGGGCGCATATCGATGAAAAAATCATCTTTTCTATCCAAGTGTAATTCTGGATTATTTTCTTGCCGATGATATAAATATGAGATATTTGAGTCAATTTTAATTATCTTCTGTCATTAAATTGTTTGATGGATTTATTTTTGTTACCATAAAGTTTTAAAAAAACAATGTCCTTCGTCTTGGCTAAATGTTAGGTAATATAAAATTCTGGCAAATATATTTTTAACATCGAAAAACATGTTAAAATGTTCTTTGATATTAAAATTTATTTCCATATTATTAAAATAAAAATTGTCATAATTATTGATGTTTAAAATATATATGTATATTATTAGATGATTGATTTGTTAGCGTGGGACAGGAGTATTTGTAATTTATAGGCCTGTATTTAAAAGGATTAAAAATAATTATTAGTATTTATTATAAAACAAATGATAATTCAAAATGATCAATTAAATAATGATAACTTCTGTTTTAGATGATTAAGGGCATCCCTGTAGTTAACATAATATCCCACTTAAATCTAATATCATTAATTTTCAAATATATATTTAATAGCAG
>NW_027114397.1:269415-269880 GCF_000696795.3 Halyomorpha halys | reverse complement strand
AAATATATATAGATTCGATCCCGGGTCCTTGGAGTATTACCTATAACTTTATTATATTCAATATTAATAATATTTTATATATATATATATATACACACACACAAAAGAAATGTGTGTCGCTAGTCCTTTTAAGGTAAGAAATGAATTGTACTTCCTGGGTTAGTATTTATTGGTACTGTAAGTAGTAAGTATTGTTATTGAACCAATGGTTGTGCAAGGAGCTGATTTGGTCAGAATTACGCCTAACCGACGGATTTTCACCTATTTAAGGATATCTTTTTTATAAGGCTGGGTGGACCCCGAAATGCTCCCTAAATCCAGAGGGTTGACTCACGGCTATATTTATATAATAGATAATTATCTGTTACAGCCGTTTTCGGACCCAGGTCTTTGCACTGTGCGTTACTACTGAGCTGTCCCCCCCCCTCTCTCTCTCTCTCTCTATATATATATATATATATATAT
>NW_027114397.1:236504-269365 GCF_000696795.3 Halyomorpha halys | reverse complement strand
TTCTATTATAATTTATAACTATATAATATGTCTCACTTCACTAATTTTTGGAATATATTGAAAAAGAAGGGATTGTGATCGTGAATTAGGGTTCCTGAGTCCCCTGAATCTAATAACGTAAGGAATCTACATGACCAACTTTCGCAACGTTAACGGATCAATAAATAATTGTTTTCGTGTTTCAATGGTTGCTCTTGCAATAGTCAATTTTTACTTACCCTTATCTACACATAAAGGGATTTATTTACTTCAATGTAGGTGTTTCGTGAAGCACTAACAGTTTTTTTATTCCATGATGTACCTACCAAAAAATATTTTAAAAACGGATTTCTATCACTATTTTCCGTGGTAGTGGCAATTCTCGTAGATGGTGATCGTAGTAAATTTAGTATGTTTTTAAGGATTCTTAAATGCAGTTTATTACCAAGCTCTACTTCCCCAACATTCTTTCCAAATTAACCAACTTATTGCCTGGTCTAGAATGTTCCAATTGAAGAAAGGCGTGTGGCCCTTGAATTAAAGCGGTGATACTTTAGGCCTACACGAGGGAAATAACTGATGTTTACATAGCCGGAATTGAAATGGCCGTATTGTTGTGAGTGCCCTGGGTTACCACGGGACCACCACAAACTAGGGAGCCATCTATTTATGACAGTTTGTATTTATAGAAACGTAATTAGATAGATATTTTCACTGCGAATAGGTTTTCAAGTTGTGTGCTATCTTAAGAGATATTATCGTGATTAATTCAAAAAGCAGGTGAATATTTGATAATAAGTGTACTAAAATTAAGCGATAATCTATATAAGTAAATCTAAAGATTTTGACGACACATCACTAACATAAACCATACCTGTTGCTCAAAATCTCACTTATTATTGGCGCGACAGACCATAGAAGTCCAAGGCCTCGCGCAATGTACGTACGAGAGGAGCGTTTCATCGCGTTTCATGTTCGTCACTCCCACGCCTATTTTTGGGAGTGCCACCCATTGGCTAACGGTTCTAAAAATGCCCGGAGGGAGGTTGTGAGTGAGTATTGCATATTTGTAACTTGAAAAAATTCTGGGTAGTCCCGGCCCTATCTCGTAACCTTTGGGTTGGCAGACAGGCGCGTTACCACGCTGCTACCGTGACCCCCAAACTGCAGTATATTCTGAATATTTCTCACTACCAATCTAATGCCATAACATAGCTCAACATAGGTGTCATTATAATGCAGATGTTTCTTAACAGGTCCTACTTCGCTTTTTTTACCAATTGTTCAGTATGTAAGTTTTAAATATTCTCTTATTTAACGATTTCTGTATGTTATACACTTTTTCCTTTTTTTTTTTTTTTACGGTCTTCATCAGTTGAACTTAATTTTTATTATAAAAGCTTATATGTAAAATAAAATATTACACGGTGATCACTGAAATTTTTTTTTATAATAGAGAGATAAAAGTTTTATACGATCAGGTTGGTATAGTGCATCTAAGATGAGTTTGATTATAGGAACTTGTGCACACCCAGCTCCTTCTCCCCTCCTCATCATAAGAAACCCCTCCCTTTCTACCGGGAATCAAAGGTTCGTTCCAAGATGCAGTCCTGAACTTAGTAACATCAAGGTGTAATCGGACTGATAAACGGAAGGTTACTCGTTTCTTTAGGTTATTCTTTGTAGTTGACTAGTACTGTTTCTTATTGATTCTTGTTTCATTTTCAGGCAAATATATTAAAGGGATATATATTTACAACTCTATTCTGACACATTGTCTAAGAATGAAATATCATCCAAAAAAGTCATTTTTGAGATTTGATAATCATTGTTCTGAGAAAAAAACTACTTTCTTTTAAGAGGTCTTACATAACCTAATGTGTTTTTATGTCTACTGAAATAATTTCTAAATTTTCCTTTATTTTTTGTGAAATGTTCTTCAAAGACGGTATTGTTTTTATCATTTATTTGGAAATTAAATAGTCTAAGAATGGGTTCTTTATCAAAGCTGTCAATATTAACTTTTGTTTTATTTTTGGACCGTTTCTTGACTGTAGTTTCCACTCTCTGCAGCTTAACATCTTTTATATATTTTTTTAAAGTGTGTTTAGTGACACCAATAGGCCGGGAAACTTCTTTCATAACAGAGGAAACATGGATTTACTTTTTATGAATTTTAATACGATCACAATTACGTTTTTGATTTGAGAGTGGATAGTTTTCTCTCTGGCCAGTTTACTTGACTTGGTAAACCTAATGAAAAATAGTTTTGATAAAAACTGGTACGAGACATTTGTATTTGTTAAGTCGCAAAAGTACGTCGAGGAATGGAAAAGAAGTTAAGTGAACCAAGTAGGCCTGTTCCAACAACCACTTTTGAATATGCAGAACTATTTAGAGTATGCGCAGTACAGTTCCGAGCTGTCAGAAGAGGTTGTTGGAACAGACCTTAGACAAAAGAGGGGGGTTGGTTGGAGAACGTTTGCCACTGCACATTTCTACTCTCTCTTTTCCCACAGGAATACTCATCTTAGTTGTACTAAAATAACGACAGTGTTACTTTGCTTTTTGTAGAGGAAGCGAGTTTTTCAGAGAGCTTAGAGAAGATTAAAATCTTAAAAGATAGAATCTTGTGTGATTCTACAACAAAAACTAGTTGAGATGGATTAGGAAAGTTTTTGGATTTAACTTTATCTATTTTGATCGAGTCTGGTACTCAGGACTGCTATACAATATCCGTAAATTCCTACCCCTAGGTAATTACTTTTCTTATTATCCGTTCTTATCTCTCCGATAGATTATTTCAAGTAAATTTCAACGGCGCTTATTCATCCCCTATTCCGTCAGTCTGCTGGTGTACCTCAGGGTAGTATCCTTGATCCTATCCTTTATACAGTTTTCACAGCTGACATCCCAACCCTAACACTATCCCCACCACGTATGCTGATGACATATGTCTATTGTCAGTTAACAATGGTAAGGATCATTGTATCCCAAACCCTCCAATCCCACATCACCGCCCTTGAAGAATGGTGCCAAAACTGGAGGATTATAATAAATTCCAATAAATCCCACCAAATCACATTTACCCTTCGTCTTAAACCCATGACCTCTTGCCCTACAGCATCCTTTAGTAATACCCCACTTAATCCTGTCGAACAGATCCGTAACTTAGGACTACATCTCGACAAACGATTGACATGGAATCCTCATACAAGACTGAAAAGGCAGGAAACTACTCGTCGATTTCGACTATTACAACATTTACTAGACAAACGGGCTAAATTGCCAATCCATTAAAAAAGACTGATCTACATGACTATTATCTGGACGTACGGAATTGAGCTTTGGGGCTCCACTAAACCACCATATTCCTCCCGAATCCAATCCTTACAGTCAAAAATCCTTCATAAAATCCTTAATGCTCCTTACTTTGTCACACTCCATCAGGACCTCAATGTCCCATATGTTGCTAATTTGGCCAGAACCAGATACCAATCTGATAAATTTCCCAACCACTCAAACCAACTCGTTTCTGACCTGGCTTCTCCTTCATTACTTGATAATCCTCCCAGGGGTCTGAAAAGAAGATGGTCTCGAGATCTTCTTCTCTAGAAATGTTTTTGGTGTTCTATCAATGGGTAGATTCTCCACATGTTTGTATCATGTCACTATGTCACCTACAGCAAATTTACATGTTGTATATATTTGTATACAGTTGTAAATATCAATAAATAAATTATTAAAAAAAAACTTTATCTATTTTAAAAAATCACAAATTTTATCTGAAGATAGGTGAGAAGGTTTTTGACGTTAATTGTATGGAATTATACACCCGTTAAATCTATACAATCTATTGAGGCTCATAGATTGAATTATTTTACAGTAGAATATTGCTCAACATTAAAAGAACATTCTGTAGAACAATAATAGAAGTATTATAGAAACATGAATATTTCAGAAAAGTACAAAAGTTTATTTTGTTCTGCTTTTTCTCAAAATCAATTTATCTAGCCTTGAAAAATGGTATAAATATAGAACTATATAACACTAATTAACAATGCATACCCAACAAGACTAGCTTAATTGAATTTAATTGAAATTAGTTATAATATTAATATTGATTGATGCTATAACAATGATTGTTAATTCTATTAATATTGAATGAATTATTGATTTAAATATAAAATCAATTATTAATTAATTACACGATAACTGTACTCTGTGGGACTTAATTCCTGGTATGGATATTACTATGTAAATGAGGATTTCATTAATTTTCAAGTGTAAATTAATTATTGAATTCATTAATTATGTGCGTTTATTTATTTTTTAAAAAAGGAATTTATTTTTAATTTTCTAATAACTGAAATCTATTTAAAGAAAGAAGCAGGATGGTGGTATAGATGAGTAGCTTACTCAGGCGAAGTGGTCGTTAAAGCACATTCAATGTCGTAATAAGGGCCTTTGTTCTATTCTCGCTCCCGAAACGCAATCCTTGTTACAAACCTTCCGAAATGTTTAGCCCTGAATAACCCACCACAATTTTTTTTTTATACTTTATTTTATTTTTTTTAGATATGTAAAAGCTCTCCTAATGGAAAATTGATATATGCTTTGTATTTAAATTTACCTCGGTATTTGGATAATAATAAAATTTCTGTTTTTATCTAGGCTAATTACTGTAACATCTCTGACGGAGATATATTATATAGACAAGTAAATCGTGTATGTATCGTGCTATAAGTATTAAAAAAAATTAAATCCGAATTGTCAGGGTGCTGTATTTTGAATAAATGAATGAATAAAATTAATGAAGAAATAATTTTATTCTGGGACATATGTCTTCTAAGAATAAATATATGGTTCATATATTAAGTTTTTTATCTGATAAGCATTTACAAATTTTCAGATAGCAAAATGAAATTACATTGCTATATTGGCTTTACTACTGTTAATAATCAATCAATGCCTATTTATTTGATTATAATGATGTGGAGGTATTGTTATACAATAAGTGGAGGAATAGGTGTTGTTTAATGGAAAGAAAGGATGGGGACTGGCGAATAGAGAGGGGAAGAGGTTTCCAGGAGGTTGCATGTATGACGAAGGATTTGCTAAAGAAGGTGGTTCTATAGGAGGGCATATATAAATCAATCGGTTGGGATCTGGGGTTTAATGAGTGGATGGATGAACGAAGAGTGAGGAGTTCAAGGATATAGGTAGGTTTTTTGATTTTACTGAACTTAGAATAGGAAAACACCAAGGAGGTATTGCCAGCGGTAGACTTGAGAGCGCCTTGGGAACCCAAAGATAAATCTTACAAAGCAATTTGTGAGTCTCTTCAATCTCAACTCTATTTCTGCAGATAGCTCTCTATGCACCAAGGATCCGTAGTCGAAGTGGGGGAAGACGAGAGAGGATACTAGGAGCTGAGTTTTGAGGAATGGAATCTTAGGAATTGTCTGAGTACAGTTATGGATTTGCGTGTGATTTGGGAAATGTGGTTATTCTAGGAGAGGTGTTGGTCAAAGGTGACACCAAGGTTTTTTATTGTTGGATAGAAGTGAATCGGTTTGGTTGTAGAGGACAGTAAGGGAGGGACATGAAGGAGGCGCTTGGAACCAATGAGAATGGTCTTGGTTTTTATTTTGTAAGAAAGTACTGTTACTGGATCAACGTTTGTGCAAGGAGGTGATTTGATCGATATCACTCTCGTTTGATCGAGTTTAACCTAACTAACCCAGCAGGATTGTACTACTTTTTTGTTTCCTAAGTGGTGTCTTTTGAATATTTATCTCATGGTAGACGATTTTTACTATTTTTTTAAAAATAAAATGGGATGTGATGATGACTAAAATATTTACAATTACTTTTAATGAAATTTTCTTTTTTTATTATTTATTTAATGTAATTTACAACTGTACAAAATAATACAATAGGTAAATATGTAGTATGTTTCATATACACTTGAAAATCTTGGGAAGGAACCACCCATTGGTGGTACTTCAAACATTAATTTAAATTAGAAGGTCCCGTGTCCATCTTCTTTTCAGACGCCTCGGAGGATTATCAGGGATCGTTAAGGATGAAAAATTAAGAATTAATGGGTTAGGATGGTTAAGGAGTTTGGAATAAAAAGACGCATATCTGTTTTGGGTCAAATCTGCTACGAATGGGATGTTAAGGTCTTTGTGAATGAGTTTATTTTTGACGTAATAAGGAGCATCAAGGATTTTACGTAGGATTTTGGATTGTAACGATTGGATGCGGGAAGAATCTGATGGTTTGGTGGAGCCTCAGAGCTCAATTCCATATGTCCAAATTGGTCTGATTATTGTAGTGTATACAAATTCTTTGTAGTGAATGGGAAGCTTAGAGCGTTTTTCAAGTAAGTGTTGTAGCAATCGGAATCTACGAGCAATTTCTTGTCGTTTCAGTCTTGTGTGTGGATTCCAAGTAAGATGGAGTCCTAAGTATCGAATCTGTTCAACAGTCAATGCAATTTAAAATTGAAATATTAAATTATTATTGTTCCAGCAGGGGCTGAAGAGTCTAGGTTTCGTAAAGGATCTAAGATGTTCTGGCATCGGGTCATGTTTTAAAATAAGAAACGGTGGAGGTGTTCAGGTGAGAAAAATGCTCAAATCAGAAAATAAAAACTGTACTGCGAGGAATACTCAGTCTTACTGTTGCGAGGAGGCCAGAGCAAAATTGGATTGAGTATAGGTAAGGTAGGAAGAGGTAAAAGATGGAGTAACATAAGCCATCGGCAATAACAACATCTAAGGGTTAAAGCAAAGTAAACAAAAGTATAAGTCAAACAGATGAAGTACATGGAAAATATAGATTATTGTTTTCCAATATGAGCGAAATGCTCAAGGCTACACCTTTCCCGGTTTAAGGGTACCCACTGTATGATGCTGGGTGAACCTCGGAGGTTCACATAAACATACAATAATTATTTGTCACAACCAAATATATATAGATTCGATCCCGGGTCCTTGGAGTATTACCTATAACTTTATTATATTCAATATTAATAATATTTTATATATATATATATATACATTTCTGCTGTACCCCTACATTCCCCGGAGGGTCAGGAGTTCAGTACTTTATTAGAAAGTACCGTTTCTTAAACAACGATCCCACAAGAAGGTGATTTGTTCATGATTACGCTTAACAACCATATTTTTCACCTAGTTAAAGGAACCCAAAAGGTTGATTCATGGCTAAAATAACATAATAAATAATTAACTACCGGATTCAAACTTAGGCCCAGGATTTAGTATTGCAGCGCCTAACTCACTGCGCTATCCCACTCTCTATATGTATAAAAAAAAGTGATACCAATAGTATGAGGAAAGATTTAGTAAAGCTGAATTATGTTAACTGGAATATTTTAAACTCATTGTAAAATTGTGATTAACATATAAAGGATATTTAAGTAGATGGGACAATTTTTAAAAATTTACTTATGCATACAATAATTTGGTAAATTGTTGTATCCTGGATTGATTTTTATTGTTTATTATTTCTGTATCCTAATTTGATTTGACTGATTTATTTGTGTTTTTTACTGGTTTTGATATTTTTTTGAAAAAAATGAATTGACTATTTAGTTATCAATCTACACTTATAGACATAGAATTCTCTTAGGAAATGCAAGAATATATGTGTATATATATTCATATTGTTCTATCAAACCAATATTTGATATTTCTCAATCCAGGCCAATACTTTTAAAAGCTGTCTTCTTCGATACTACATGTCATCCACCACACCAAATCTCAGTACTGCTATCATGTATAGATCAGATTACTAAAAGATACGTCTACCCTGGAACCGGGGGGATCGAAACTCAACCAAACAAAAACAGCATGCACCCTCCGGAACTATTTAAACTCTAATTATATCTAAACATTACAATATCTCTCTCTTAGTTAAATAATCTAAAATGTCTTAAAACGAATTAACATATCAATTGAAATATTTTTCTGAATACTAAAACTACTATTGAAAACTATATATCATATGGTTATGGAGTAAATATATTTAGGAAATATATAGTTAATATATAAAACAATTTATCAAAACTAGAAACACTTCTCTTATAAATAAATAGTTTTAATTACAAAATAATTTAGTCAAATCAGCTTAGGATACGAGAATATTAAACAATATAATCCAGTTCAGAGCTATTGCTGTTTGAATCGGGAACTAATAGTTAAAAATTACCTCGTATGCTTATGGATTTTATATAAGTTTATTACATTGATTTTAATATATTCTTGTAAACATAATTCAACTTTATTAAATCTTTCAGCGTATAATTAATGTTTTCAATATGCTTTGTTTCCGATATCAATAAATTATAAGAGTGATAAAGTTATATATACATATATAATTTTTGAATTAATAATCAATCAATGTGATTGAGGAAAAATGTTCTTACGATATCATTAAACCAACATTTTAAAAAATAAAACTATATAGGAATACAATTTTTTATTAATTTTATTAGTAAACAATTACAGATATATTTTTTAACATCTTTTCTATCTGTAGCAAGCCCTACAGTAGAGACCAATTATATTTTAAATAATTTGTGCATATATCATGCGAAAATCATATTATGTGCATACAATGTTGCATTAGTATTGAATATTTGTGATTACAAAATTATACAGAAGATAATATATACATAATTATTTAGAAAACAAAATAAAATAATAGAGAAGAGAAAGAAATGGTTTATTCAATCATGCTGCCCAAATACATCGGGTTGCCACATTACACAGCATACTGATCAATCCGTGATCAGACATATATAAATTACATATTTTTATATGATATAATATAATAGAAAGATAAAATTTTTTTCCACAGCTTTCTTTTACTTTTCTTTTACAATTAATACCAGTCTACAAACTAAATACAGGTTTTTCAATTTATTCCTTCTTTTCTCTCCCTTCTATTTCACAACCCTTATTTCATTTGATCAACAAATTCTCCTATATAACAAATATTAAAAATAATAAAGTAATAAATAAAATAATAACAAAATAGAATAGGATATAAAATAAGTTAACAGGTGCTTCTTTTAATACCTAAAGAATGCTTTTTTTTATGCGCCTAACTATTGTACAGAACTTTATTCTATCATATAAAACTATATATTCTGTTTTTATTATTAATAATAAATATGTATAAAATACTATTTATAAATGTAAGATAATAATAAATAATTTAGAGAATTTATGTAAGATAATAATAAATAATTTACAAAAAACATTACGATTAAAAATAAAAACAAAAAGTGAACAAACATAAAATTATTTAAAACATAAATATTTCTATTTTGTTTCTGAAAAAAAAAAGAGAGAAGTGAGGAAAAAAAAGAGAGAAATCATAATTATATATATTAACAGAAATGAGTACAAAAAGAACTATTGGAACAAGAAGTATTGGAAGTTTGTCACTCCACACATTAACATTGAGGTCTATGTTGTTGTTGGATTCTTTAACTTGCTCTCTGTATTTGTTATACAATATTTGTTCGGGTAGAGGCCTCGATTCCCCCATTATTAGAGACAATTTATTAATATATTATATATATATATATCATAATTAAGTTTTTTTATTTTTTACGTATTTATTTTATTTTTTCTCTTCTATTTCTTAATTTGCTCTCATTCAAATTATATATTTGTTAATATAGTATGAATTAGCTCTATAGTCCATATTATCATTGTCTAGAAATATGATAGAATGTAATATTACACAATGTGAAAAATTATATATCACTTAAATTAATAAAAAAAAAAATCAGATCATGATAAAAACACACTCGAGCTATGTGTATATTAGATGGAGGTAATATTGCACGGGGCTAAGATAAGTTACATCCACCATGATGTTGCTGTCTTGCGGGTAGTGTTGTTATTTAGGTTCTAAGGCGCTACAATTACAGTTTCAAACGGGATAATCCGACAGAAATACATACATAACACAGAAACCTTGTGTATTTAGAAATAAAATATTAACAAAAATATCTTTATTGCAATACGAAATTATTGTTTAATAATTGACTATTATTTATTGAAAAAAAAATTATTATCAGTGTGGTAAAATGTTATTGTATCCTATAAGTAATTATATTTGAAGAGCCTCAGATCAAAACGTATTATATCAGGAATTTAATTTTTTTTTTTAATTTTACTGTTAGACATTTTTTAAAAGATGATTACTCGATAAAAACTGCTAAATATTTTTAAATAAAAATTGCTATTTGAATAAGTTTTAGTTTCCTGTTTAGGTCTTGAACCATTACAGGATAGGAGGGAGAAAACTGCTCTGTGTCTTTATGAAAAGCTTATGCGACGAGAGGAACACTGGTTGGATTATCGTAAAGCGAATGAACGACTGAGATCCCATCGCACTTTTCTTTCAAAAGTCGAGGAAATGCTTCACCAGATAGACCTACCAACTGATGAAAGAGAGAATATAAGCATCTCCTACATGCCAAAGCACGATTCTGCTGAAGTCTACGGGTGTTTCAAACTGGCACATGACCACATGTCAAGAAAGACTGTCCTGAATCCGAGCTTAAAGCTGCTGCACTAAAAACAACTTATGAGCTATACCCCATAGAGCAATGGCTACACATTTATACTGATGGGTCTGCGTCCGGTATTAACAAGAGAACTGGAGCAGGTGTATACTCAATTAACTTCCAATTGTCATTTCCCGTTGGAGCGGGATGTGATAATTATGATGCAGAAATGCAGGCTATCTGCTTTGTGATGGAAGCCACTATTGAATGCAATGACAACATGGTAATCTTCAGCGACTCCCAAGCCGTAATACAAAAATTAACAACACCAGGTGCCGCAGAGTCACCCACGGATGAAAAGTGTAGAAACATGGCTGCTATCATGAAGAAAAGAGGAAAGGCTATAGCCCTGCAGTGGATACCAGGCCATGTTGGCAAGCTGACAAGTTGGCTAAACTTGGTTGTGCAGAGAACCAGCCTGTTCTACCACTTTCCTATAGAACAGTGAAATCACTTATAAGCTCTTATTATAAGGACAGAACAAGTGCTAGACACAAAGTTCAAGCGGAAGGAAAGAAGTGGGAGAGCCTACTGGATAAGGAAAAAAGAATCCCCGGCAATCTTAGCAGAGCTGAGAGAGTGGCCTGTTTTCGGCTAGTGACAGGATATGATCTGTTCCAAAAACACCTCCATCGAATTGGCATCGTAGATTCCCCGAAATGTCCTCTATGCAACATGGGGGACATGGATGGGGACCATCTTTTGGCGTGTGTTGGTCTGGAGGATGTTGAGCGAGATGCGGACCAACTAAGAGGACGAATAAAATTGTATTGGGTTGTGATAGGGGAAATGGCGTAATAGCCCACTTCCTGTGGCGTAGGGAAAAAAAAGTTAACTGTTTATTTTTTGAAACAAGTAAAAAAAGTTTTGGAATTAATTTGCTCATGGGCTCTATTATGGTGTAAACTGCATGATAGTTATTAGTTATTTACGTCATGGGAGTACTGCCACACTAGATCTTTCTAACTGTATAATAGTTGCCGGCATGACATTTTCTGTTTTGACAAAAATATGACAGAGTATAGCGTGATATCTAGAAGTACATGTCACACGGTAGTGAAACTAAGTAGCTTTCAAGAAAATATAACAGTAAATGTTAAAGCAAGTTTCAACAGTGACAGGTTAAAACCATTACAGTAACTTTCCGTGTCTTGAGCATTAACTGTCGTGACAGTTATATCCGCATTAGGCCTGGTGTTGTATTTCATTTGTGTGGCAGTAAAGATTAAAATTATACATTCAGAAAATATTATTTGATTATATAGTATCTTAAAATAATTATTTCATCAATTATGAAGTAACTTCAATTTACGAAGTAATAATTTAACAAATTCGAGTCTAAGAAGGTTTAATGTAAAAAAAAAAATAGTTTGCTTAGGTTATTTAACGATTTATTTTTAAATATGAGGAGTTAATTGTTGACCCTAGAAATATCTACAATTTTTTTTATTCTTTTGGTATATATAACTTTATATTTTTCTTATTTAATGTTATTTTACTTACATATACGATTCATTGACCACTTTTTAATTTATTTTAAATAATTTTTTTTTGTGTACATATTTATTAAATAGATTTTCATATGAATTTTATTGTTTGTTCTTCACTCTAAATTAATTTCAATATTATTTTTCCCATAAAACCTTTATCTTCTTATAGTACTTAGACTATCATGTCTTTAAACTCTATTTATGTGTCTATAATGTAGTTATTATCTCATTTTCTAATCATTTTGTAATTTATTTTATTCGTTAGAGTTGTTATGTTTTTTTTGTTCTCTCTGAGGAAGCCTTGAAAGTTGGGACTAATAAATAAGTTTTTACTAATTTTTTTTACTTCACTGACAGCATCCTGAACATCTTCTCTTTATATATTTTACCTAGTCCCCCCATAATATGTCATGCATTCCAATTTATTGTTAAATCAGAATTATTTATTGAACTACTAAAAAAGAATTTTTCATTTTTCATTATTCATTTTAACTGATGGTTAAAAATGTCCATATCTAAGCCCCATTTAGAAACTTGGACACTTCCAATAGATTCTATTGAAGAATATACAAATATCGGATATAGAACAGGGATGGATCGGACCCAGAGGATAGCTTCCTGATCCGTGCCGACCCGCATAATCCCGACTGTGAGGGAGGCTTGTCCTTGAGTCCAAGATGGATTTTGTAGCATCAATACTTTGTCCGAAATTATTAGCATTTTTAGAACATTTGTTGTTTCTCCTATTTCATTGCTTGAAAGTGATTGAGGTTAAACCAGTGATTGAAAGCTTCACTTCCAAGTTTCTCGTAGAAACTTTTCGAAACTCTTAATTGGCCAGATTTTACCTCTTAAAGTAGCCTGGCCTACAGAATCGATACTATAATAGTTATTGAAATCGTTACTAATATCTATATTAAAATGTATATTACAAAATATCTGTTATTTTTGATTTTATTTTTCTAATATTTGTTTAATTTTTTTTTAAGAATAATATATTCTGCCATACTCAAGGGCTATTTTTAAATCTAAATATACGAATCGCGTCCTGTTATTAAAATGTGGATAGCATAGCTGAACTCCAGGATCCCCTCGCGTCTCTCCTAGTTGCGTTACTGGTATTGAACCCCAATGATGGCTTGATATGGGCGCTTGCCACAGGCGCTCAGGACTTGGGTGATTCTGAGTGAATAGTTCTGCCCATTACTAGAACTCCAATAGCCTGTTTGCAACAGACCTCGGGGCCACTTGTATTTGAACCTTGGGGAGAGGGGGGATTGTAAGGATGAATGGAGCTGGATTGGGATTGCACTAGAGGATTAGGCTGATTAGTAAGGTTTTGATGGAGGTTTGAGGATTTGGACGGGATATCAAGAAGGAATGTATGTTAAGGTTGTGATGAAGGGTCTTGTTTGTTACATAATTAAGGGCATAGGCTATTGTTCGAAGGACTTTGGACTAAAAGGATTGAATGCATTGATGTTCGATGGTTTAGCTGGCCCCCCTCAGATCAAGTCCATAGGTCCTGATAGATTTAAGTATGGTCTTATAAAATACTAGCTTGTTTTCTGTTGAAAGATAAGAGTGTCTTTTAATAAATATTCATTTAGTCGGTTAAGTTCTTGTCTGTTTAATCGGGTTTGTGAATGTATGTGTATCCATGTAAGTCTTTTGTCCAGATGAAAGTCAAGATAGCGGACTGTATCTGAAGAGAAAAAAGTTATGTTGGCATCGTTGATGTTTGAGATTATTGTCTCCTTCAGCAACGAAGCGCGATCCAAAGGATTGGAAAAAGGAATCAAGGTGGTAGTAGGAAAGGGAGTTACCAGGGGGACAGAGTGTACAGCTGACAATATAGAAATTTTGAATATCAGAGACTAAAATATCGATATGTATTTCATTATTAGTAGTGTGTCATTTTATTTTGAATGCTACGGGGACCTATTTTTTCTTAATATGTTGGTTTGAGGTACCAGGTGGATGATAAATGGATTGTTCTTCTATTCGCCCATCCTCTTCTCCGCTCCGGTAGTTCTCAGAGGTCTTCTACTCCATCTTGGTAATAATAAAGTAATCGAAAGTAGAAATAGTAACTAGTTTAGAAATGGCCTCAGATCTAGATTTTAAAAATGGTGATTCTCTCATTTGATTAAAAAGCAATCAACCCTTGTTTTTCTGTTTATCACCTCTCCCAACAGAGAAAAGCAGCTCTCTGAGCTATGAATATAATGAAATTAAATTTGTTCAAGGCGATTCCCTGAACAGTATTATTAGATGTGATGTTGAGCCATCGATATCTCCGAGGAACCAATATATACTGTGGGAATAGTAGTGTATTCGATTGTTTGGTCAGCCGTCAATGTCTTAGTGTTTACACGTATGCTGTGTGTATACAATGTACAGCTAAGGTGGCAGTATTGATCCTTGGGTTAGCACATCCTAAGACAGGACGAGATGAAGAAATTTTAGAAGGCCTGGATGCTGAGAAAACCCCTGTGTCAAAACCCCTTTATTCAAATTAATAAAAATATAAACATATATTCATTATGCACAATTTACAATTTTTTGAATTTTTTCCTTTTACTGGAGCAGTGCTCCATCCTAAGGAATGGCAAAAATGAAATGGTAAATAAAATTAATTTTTAAAATATGTAAGGTGCTGGGGCGCATTTCAATTTTTGTCTTTTTCACTAAAACACTAAAAACTAAATCTAAAAACTGTGTCACTATCACTTTTTAGGTTAATTGTCGGGTTGTAGTGTTCGTTGGTGTAGTTCCTGCCATCGGACTGGTGGAGGTGCTGGTGTCAGTGCCTGGAAGAGTGGATTGGTCAGTGATTGGAGGGAGTCAAAGAACTTGTAGTGCCTCTGATCAATGGACTCTGGCACTGTCGGCAGATCCAGGAGTTGATGCAGTTCCGGAGGCTTCTTCTTCTTCTTCTTCTACGATGTAGTGCGGATCATCCTCCACAGCATGATGTCCTGGAATCACTGAAGGTGGCGCTGCGTGCCGTCGGAGAGGTACGTGAAGTGCCGGCCTTAGGATGCTCTTGTAGATCTGCAGTTTGAGCTGCAGAGAGAGGGCGCTGGTGTTGTGAGGAGGTGGTTCAATCTGTAAGACCGTCTTCTTATTGTTCTTTTTTTCTGGTAAAGATAGGTGGAGAATTTAAGATGGCGGTCCAATGAGAATGGAGATCTATTAGAGGATATTTTTTATATTTAAGTGTTTTTATTTAAAAAATATTCATAAAAATGAATCCATTCAATAAAAAAAAATAGACAATGAAAAAACATTTATCAGTCGAAGTCTGTGTGCAATTTTAACTAAAAACATATAAATTACAAAACAAAAGAAAAATACATTATATACTCCTACTTCAAAACCAATCCTTTAAACCAGTCGATACTTAAATAACAATCCAGTATTATATATGCAAAGCAATAGTAAGAAAGTGTGATATGACATTAATCCATCAAATACTAACCAACTGTGCTCTTTTCAATGTAGCAGGTCGTATATAATTGCTTTGGAGAAGTCCGTGGCCCAAAATAATCTGGTTTACTAAACTTGGTACAGGATCCCAAGAAGTAGATGGTATCTTCCTTTTCATCCGAGTGCAGACCAGGCCGTTATCTTTACTGTCATTTGTCCACGGTTACAATTGAATAATTCCACTATAGAATGAATTATTCTTTAAGATATGATTAGTTAGAGAATTTTTAATTTTTTTTATTATTATTACTTTTTTGATAATAATAAAAAAATATACCATTGGTTTATATATTTTTTATATTTGGTGTTTCAAATTTTCTTTTATACTTGAAAATATATAGTTAGTCAACTTATTTTTTTTGATATGACATATGGTTTTATTTTATTTGTTCTAATTTCTGTGTGCATATTTTATTAATTATTGATGTTCATTTTTATCTTTTCAAATTCATTATTTTCGTTATATTTTATGATGGTTTATAATTTAATTTTTGTTTGTGATTTATCCTAAAGATCTAAAGCCCAATTTTGATCCCCTGTAATATTATTCTGAAGGAGTCAATCTCAGAATAAATAAAGAATATTATTATTATTACAATGGTAATAACATCGATACTAAATCGATTAAATTATACTAAAATTATTGTATAAATATGGCGTTACTGTTTCTACCACACATAGGCCTGCGTACAAAGAAAAACTGGATCGAAGATACCTTTCCGAATCCTTTATGGTAATGTCTGACTGCGAACAGTCTTCCGCCCAGATCGGCAACATTTGAAGGATCGAAATTAACTCCATAACGTTCCTCAAAATCCAGCCACTTCCAGATCATATAAACTTTATTTTTTATCACCTCTTTATCTAGGTATTAGAGGTATTTTTTTATTATATTCTTTTTAATAATAAACCATTACAATGGACCAAGAAAAATAATACATTTACGCCTTCTCGATTTTTGAGATTTTAAATTTCAACATATCAACTTCACCGGTCATATCACCATAGATCATCACTTTAAAGTGTAGGATTATTTTAAAGTGATTGTGTGGATAGTTTTCCATGAAAACACTGTATCCTTTCATTAGTTTTTGGAATTACTAGTAAACATCTACTGAATCATTATAGACGCTCATTTACGAGAAAATGAAATTGCCTACGATACTGAAAAACAAAAAAATTTCATATTATATTCTTATTATTCATTGTTTTATTTATTTATTTTAGTAGGTTGACCTGTCGATTTGTGTGTTTAACTTATTTATTCCTTAAATTGTTTTATTATTATTATTATTTATTTATTTTTTTACTCATTTATCCAATGAAGTATTTCTTTTAACCTTATTTTCCTTTAAATCTATGTATTAGTTTTGTTTTGGTATAATGTATTTATTTGTTTGTTTTACTGTAAACTGATCTACTGCTGTGACTAGTATTTTTCTGGTTTGATCTCATCGTTGTCTAATGGTGAATTTGTTTAGCGGGTCACTGGGGAGGATCTGAGAGGGGGAATTTGGGAGAGTGAATTTGTCAATCAAATGAATAAAAAATTGTGAAATGGAAGGGACAAAAAAAGGGATAAATTGAAATATTTGTATTTAGTGTGTAGACTGGAATTTATTGTAAAAGAAAACTGTGGGAAAAAAATGTTTTCATTCTTTTTTATTATATCATGTAAAAATATGCAATTTATATATGCCCGATCACGGATTGATCAGTATGGTGTGTAATGTAGCAACCCGATGTATTTTGGCAGCATGGATGAATAAAGCGTTTCTCTCTTTATTACTGGAAAACAGGATACATCCGTCTTAAGAAGTCATACCAAAAGAAAACCATTCATTTTATTTTTATTTCATTCTCATCTTAACGTTTCCTGACGGTTTGCCGTGTTTCAGATAGATCAATCAAAGCTTAGACATAGATAAGTTTTAAATTTAAATACTAAAATAATAATAATAAATATAAAAGTTATAGATCACCAGGAATCGTTCCAGGTAAATTTGGGTAAAGACAATTTTATCTAAATTGCAGCAGGGTGAATCTCGTCTAGGAAGTAACACCCGAGGGAAAGCTATATAGTGCGGGTTGTGGGACTTGGAGGCTTTGTGTGTGTTAGTTCCCAACACAGTTAAGTACGGGCTTTGTTGCGGAATCTTTACCAAGCCTCGTAAAAAGCTACTCACACTAACAGAAAAAAAAAACTACTGTCTTATTAAGAAAAAAATAAAACAACCTGTCTCAAGTTAGACCTAAAGGAATCCAAACATATTTCTTATTACAGCTAGTTCTTTACTTAGACCATTCTATTTACTAAAAAAAATTAAAATAATTTTTTTTTATTTAATTATTTAATGTATTTTACAACTATACAAAATAATAAATACAATCTGGAGTGCAGACATTGAATCTGTAGAAATGAGTATGTTTGAGTATTCACTTTCTATGGATAAATGAAGTGCTGTTGAAATCGCCTGAAGTTCAGTTGTAAATATTGTTGAGTATTTTAGTAATTTATATCTTTTGGGTGTACCATGTATTATTTTTGCTAAACCAACATTTTCATTTTGTTTGGAGCCATCAGCGTAAATTATTTCATAATTTGAATATTTTTATATCTTCTTTAAGAATTTAATCCAATTTGAATCGTGGTTCTGGCGTTTCACAGTTAGATCTATTTTTTAAGACTGGAATTTCCAAGGTGGAAATAAAATTAGGTGTCCAAAAAATTGGTTTAGTTTGATTAGTATTTAAATTAATTTTGTCTTTTGCATTTGGAATAATAAACGGTATTATAGTTTTACTATTATTTACTATTAGATTGTCAGTTGGTGATGGGCTATTGAGGTTTTTGGTGGAACTTGAAGAATGGCTCGTATTTTATGCTTTTCTCTCTCCATTATCCCGCATCTGTTCCTTCACCTGTGTGCGGTGAAGAAGTACTCACAAACCTGTTCAGACCCATTGGGTACAGGGACCCTACTATTTCCTGAGTTTGCCTGAGATGGCAAGATCATGATGTCTTATTCAAAATGTGTGAGGGGGCTGTTCCTCGAATAGGGGGGGGGGTCAGAGTTCTAATTAAATATTTATTTAATTTTTTACTTGGTTGTAGTTACTTTCTATTCACTACTTTATGTCCTTAACACACAGAAAAAAACTCTGCCAAAAAAATCAATTTAAAACATCGCATTGTCAACAAAATTTAATAAATACAAAAATAATCAAAATTTTAATTTTAATTTTGGATTTTATTTGGACATATGGAATTGAGCTCTGGGGCTCCACCAAACCATCAAATTCTTCCCGCATCCAATCGTTACAATCCAAAATCCTACGTAAAATCCTTGATGCTCGTTATTACGTCACATATAAACTCATTCATAAAGACCTTAACATCCCATTCGTTGCAGATTTGACCCAAAACAGATATGCGTCTTTTCATTCCAAACTCCTTAACCATCCTAACCCATTAATTCTTAATCTTTCATCCTTAACAATCCCTGATAATCCTCTGAGGCGTCTGAAAAGAAGATGGCCACGGGACCTTCTAGTTTAAATTAATGTTTGAAGTACCACCAATGGGTGGTTCCTCCCCCTATATGAAACATACTACATATTTACCTATTGTATTATTTTGTACAGTTGTAAATTACAATAAATAAATAATAATAAAAAAAAATTTGGATTTTGGATATCGGTCATAATACCTAGCTGAAGAATTATATCAGCACAAAATACAACGCCGCTTGAATCTCGAGTGTGCACAGTTTGGCCTGTTTAGCGCACTAGTGTGGTGTGTAGCAAGGTTTGTCATGCTGCTAGAAAAATGTGTTTGGCCGGTCTCTAAGCTACTCTAAGGCTAAAGGCTGAGATTTGAGAGGGATAAAATTGCTCTGCAGAATTACCTGAAGATTAGTACTTGATGGTAATTGTAGGTCTGTGACCACTAGATTGATGTGTCCATTTTTTTCGATCCCTCTAAAATAGAATAAAAACAATAGATTAGTGGATGTTTTATTTATGGAAATCATAAATCAGGTTGAGTATTACCTTTTTCTACCTGTGGTATTTTAAGGTTACGGTGCAATACTTATCTGTTTATTGTGAATTGTCCATTCTATATGATCCTACTAGTAAAAAGAATCCGGAGGTGAGGGGCCTCCTATAAGTCCAATAGATACCAATAATAAAACTTATATACTTGAACCAAACTTATTACTACTTGTAGTCTGACATGCGGTTTATTTAAAATTTTGACTGGTAGAGAATATACCTACTTTGTATTTTTACCAAAATGGTTGGGTTTATAATCAACCAGATATAATAAATACTACAGAAAAAAAAGGTATTTCTGGTTTGGTTCCAATCGGCAGAGAGATATCGGGACTAGCTAGATCAGCGATAGAGAGCTGGTGGGGCCTACAGAGGGCGCTGGCACCGACACAGGAGGCCTGTTCTCGACGCCTGCCAGTAAGTTCAGTTAATTATCGGATTTATCGTTCCCTCTTCCTCCTCAGTCTTATTTTTTCTCTCTACAACATATCCCCTATACAACGCAAGATTTCTTTTTTAATAAAATATTTTCTATAATTATTAAAAAAAAAACCTTTGGATTCTGTCGGATTTGAAGACAGAACTGTTAATTACAAGAGAATTAGGAAAATTAAAAATTGACGCGATTATTTTTTTATAATCTTTAAATTTCTTTCTTGAGACTTGCAATTTTTTACTAAATAATTATTATTTTTTATTCATAATAATTTCCGCTTTTCGGAATTTTCTGCTTTTTCATAATGACGGATACTGAGATGTAATATTTAACAGATTTATTTTTAATCTAATCTAATTACATTATGGTGTTTTGCAAGGGAGTAACTTAATAATAAACACAATAAGTAAATATGTTGTATGTTTCATATACACTTGAAAATCTTGAGAAGGAACCATCCATTGGTGGTACTTCAAGCATTAATTTAAAAATTAGAAGGTCCCGTGGCCATCTTCTTTTCAGACGCCTCGAAGGATTATCAGGGATTGTTAAGGATGAAAGATTAAGAATTAATGGGTTAGGATGGTTAAGGAGTTTGGAATGAAAAGACGCATACTGTTTTGGGCCAAATCTGCAACGAATGGGATGTTAGGGTCTTTGTGAATGAGTTTATTTGTGACGTAATAAGGAGCATCAAGGAGTTTACGTAGGATTTTGGATTCTAATGATTGGATGCGGGAAGAATTTGATGGTTTGGTGGAGCCCCAGAGCTCAATTCCATATGTCCAAATTGGTCTGATTATCGTAGTGTATACTATTTTTTTGTAGTGAATGGGATGTTTAGAGCGTTTCTCAAGTAAGTGTTGTAGCAATCGGAATCTACGAGCAGTTTCTTGTCGTTTCTCGTCTTGTGTGTGGATTCCAAGTAAGTCTCTTGTCAAGATGGAGTCCTAAGTATCGAATCTGTTCAACAGGCGTTAGTGAAGTGTTTAGAAAGAATACTGTAGGACAGGAGGGTAGAGATTTTAAGTAATTGAATATAATAAACTGTAAAAAAAATTATACAAGCCTTTAAACTAAAAAAAAAATAAATAAAAATCAAGTTTGAACAAATGAGAAAAAAAAGTCTTTATATCACCGTGGGCGATTGATGGGGCTCCTGGCTGTGGGTAGCTTATGTCCTCGTGCAGATAGATTTTGAAAAGACGTACGTCTGCTCGCCTTGTCCTCTTGGAGGATGAGCTGACGTGGTCCGCCCTCTGTGAAGAAATGACTCAGGTGGCTGAAGATGAACGACTGCTGGCTACTAAGACTTTCACAGTATAAGTCACACGCAAATCCAAAACTGTTCTCAAACAATTCCTAAGATTCCAAAATTTCATTCCTCAGAACACCCGTCAGCTCCTAGTATCCTCTCTCGTCTTCTGCCACTTCGACTGTGTTTCCTTGGTCTATTGAGGGCTATCTGCAGGACTAGAGTTGAGGCTGAAGAGACTCATGAATTTCTTTGGGTTCCTAAGGCGCTCTCAAGTCTCCCGCTGGTATGCCGAGTTGAAGTGGCTGTATTCAACCTCCCGAAGGTAATACCTTTTGGTGTTTTCCTATTCCAAGTTCTTAAAATCAAAAACCTACCAATATCCTTGATCTCCTAACTCTTCGTTCATCCATCCACTCATCAAACACCAGATCCCAACCAATTGATTTATATATGCCCTCCTATAGAACCGCATTCTTTAGCACATTTTTCGTCATACGTGCGACCTCCTTCTGGAATTCTCTTCCCATCTCCATTCGCCAGTCCTCAACCATTCTTTCCTTTAAACAACACCTATTCCTTCACTTATTGTATAACCAAACCTTCGCATTATAGTAATCAAATAAATAAGCATATATTGATTAGTATTATAAACAGTAGTTAAGCCAATATCCCAATGTAATGTCATTTTACTTACTTGTCAGATAAAAATCTTAATGTATGAACCATGTATATGTATATATGTATAATCCCCCCATTCTAAGGGGACATATGTCCCAGAATAAAATTATTTTTTCATTACATTTCATTTAAAAAACAAAAGAGAAGATGTAATTTTAACAGAACAAAAACATATGTTACAAAATAGATTTTTCGTTTTTAAATCATGTATTGGCCGCAACAATAAGTATATTTATAAAAAAAAAAAAAGTATTCGATTTGAAATGAACAAGAGACTTAATAACACGTAAAAATTGAAGTAGATATGAAAGAAAGAAAAACATAAATTTTACACACTAAAAGACGGAAAATTAAGGAAGTAAGATAAGAACAAATAATAAATAAATAAAGAACAAATCAGAACAACTCACCTGGCGATTTGAAAAAACTTCCAACGAGTGAGAAGAAAGTGGAGGTGGTACAGATAGTAGAGGGCAGATGATGGCTACAAACGGTCTTACATATACATACATACATAAATGCAAGAAAAAGGTATGATAATAAAAATAAATATAATAATGACTATTTCCTTATACTATCTCTTTATGTTTTGAAAAATACGGTAATCACTTGTATATATAATATGTAAGATAATATATATTTGCTTGTAAAACGTTTTGAATTCACCACCTTCAAGTACTAATATTACTTATTTTTAAGTATATCAATTTCTTTTTCGGAATTTTGTCCTTTTGCGTTTTGAAGCGTCGTACAAGTATTAAGTATTAAGTTGTACAAGTAATTATAAAGGAATTTTATTTTTCACCTCAACATCATAATGTAAAAAGAACAAACAACTTCCTAGGATATAGAATAATGCGAAGATAAATAAAATAATTTAATTTTTAGTTTTCATGATATTTTAATTTAAATGTTCAAAAACTCGTTATAATTTCATTTCTTGTTCTATGTTTTCTACGTTTCGCCTCTCTATCTCTGTGTATCGTCAAAGTACAGTTTTATAGCTTATTACAAAGAGGGTCAAATGGTGAATATTTTTATCTCTTAGAATATGCAGCTAAGATTTTTAGTTTTCAAGATATTTTAATATAAATGCAGAACTTGTGGAGCATTATACCACACCGTTTCTTCTCGAGCGTTTCCTCGTGTAACGTAATCAATTCACTTTTTTTCCTGAGTTGTAAAACATCTGTAAAAAAGTTCTACTTCAAAAATGTCAAATACCTTAAAAAGGCACTTCTTACATTACCTACCTGAATTTGGTTATAAATTACCTTAAAATTATGAACTATTATTTAATGTAAGTGTAGGTTTCATAATATTTCTTTTATGATCAAAGAATATTTTGATATATAATTATTTAATTTAAATAAAATAAACATTGCATAAGTCAAATACAATAAACATTCGGTTGTTAATGTGTTATAAACATTACATTGATTTGTAATTTAATTCTGAAAGTCTCTTAAGTATAGGAGACATTGTTAAGTCTGGAAGATTGAATTTGGTCGGTATAGTCGCTCGATTAGACGGAAAGAGGGAGGTGTGCCTTCGACGATTAGTAATGGTAAATCGATTATAAAGATATCTGAGGGGGGAGGTTGATGGGGAATTAGTGTTTAATCCGATCAGAGTCAAATTGGAAGGAAATCTCAAATGCGATAAACTGTTTAGCACATTTTTGTCTTTCCCTACATACCATCGTATAGTTTCCAAGCATTAGTGGGTATTGATCACTTTAGCATTTATATTACCATGTAACTCTTATCCTATATTGTTATAAACTTATATTTTTTAAATAATAAAAATTAAATTAAATCTTTTTATAATTTGTTTTGTTGGCAGTTTGTAGTAATTTTTAATAATAAGTTACATATAATCAAAGTAACAGTTAAATAGCCAATAGTATCGTAAATTACAAATTGAATCAATAGAAGACTTCATCAAATGGGTTATAAAATTCCACTCCCAGTTACTGACAATTAAATGAGCAGAAACTCACAAGTTGGAAAATCCTACCTCTTCTCTAAGACTGAATCCCAGGATGCACTGCAGGACTTTCTCTTATTATATATTTATCAATGTCTGCTACTATTTTATTTTCTTCTTTTTATCACTTTTTTCCCCGTCAGTTATTTATTTTAATAAATCTATAAATGTTATTGTTGTTATCAACTTTTTTTCACTTTCATTTAATTATTTTTATCTATTTATTTTGTTTTTTATAATTGATCGTTATTATTTTTCAATATATATATAGCGTTGGAAATAGTTAACGGTGTTTTAAAAAAAATCTTACTGTTATATTAACCATGTAAGGCACACCATGGCCTTCTTGAAACTCATGAAGTAGAAATCTCCACTGAATCTTCGAATTCCTTACAATCCAAAATCCTTTATAAAATCCTCAATGCTCCTTACTTTGTCACAAATAAAATCATCCATAAAAACCTTAATGTTCCACATGTAACCGATTTAGCCCGAATCAGACATCAATCCTTCCATTATAAACTCCGTAATCACCCAAACCCACTAGTTTATTACCTTCCTTCCTCTTCAATTTCTGACAATCCTCTATAGACACCTACATAAAAGATGGTATCTCGTGACCTAATGTAGAAATGTTTCACTACAAGCTTGTATCATACCATTATAATCTTGAATCAAATTTACTGGATGTATTGTTATGTAAAAACTGTTGTTGTCAATCAATGTTGTGTCTTAGGATATTTCAAAAAACCCTTCAAGAACCCCATTTCTGGTATACACATGCTCTGAATAAGTTATTTTATTTTCTCACAAGTTTTCGTTTATGTCAATAAATAAATAAAATCTGAGCTTTCAGTTGACAACTTACTACTACTTTATAAGGAAATATTTGTATTATAGTCTGTCTTGATTTATCGACTAGAACTGTGGGAGTAGATCTAAAACTTTTAAAATAAAATGCATTCAGTCCTTTCAGCCCAAAGTCCTTCGAACAATAATGCTCCATACTATGTAACCAACAATTTATAGCCTCAAATATTTCATTTCTCTCAGACCTTGTTACATCTAAATTCTCAATTTTTTTTGATATTCTCATATTCTCCTCTGAAGGTTCTCAATGGTGTGGTTTTCCACTCAAAGCCTGAATGTCTGCGGCTAGCACCATCTATGATCCTCTGATGTAGTTGAGAAAGAAGCGCCGGGGACTCCGCAATGCTGCTTTTTCCTTCACAAGTTAGGAAACAAACTCGGTTCGGAGTTCTCTAGGCTGAATGTAAAAATTATATAGGAATAAATCTGTACCTCGGAGGGATACAACACTATGTCCATTTTTTTCCATATTGACTTTATTACAGAGTTAAAATCAGCTTTTCCTCATATTTCTTAGAGGAATAGAGCACTATGTCCAAAACCAGTTAGAACCGGATATAGCATGTTTTAAAACAACACTAAGTCCACTTTCATTTAGAGGGATAGAACACCTTGGTGTTTTATCCTTCTGAAGCATGTGAATTACTACTGGACATAGTGTTGTATCCCTCCGAGGTACAGAAATATATTTACATTTTTTTTTCTGTTTTAATTATATTTTGTTTCATTATTTTTTTCTTTTTGTTATTATGTTATAATTTAGTTGATATATTTGTAAATATGGTATGGATTTGCCTTCCATTTATCGAGCATGGTGTCGCCATTATCAATATCTGAAAATATATGACATAATATAATACTATAGAAAAAAAAACTTTTAAAAAATACCTGTGACATTATTTAGTAAAAACTGGATTCCTTAGCCAACTTAAATCCTGCTTCATGAAAGGTTATCGTTGATGAGGTGACCTATAGCTCGGACGAGTTGGCCAAGTCCCCCAAAGCCTTGTACTTTACTTTAGACAAGCAGGAGATTGCTTGGGGTTTCCTATCGAACTAAGCTTATTTTAATAGAAAAACTTTTATTGGCTAAGAGTTAAATAGTTTTTCTACAAACTAAACATAACTAAGTTGATAAAATCCAGAAATGAACTAGGAAGTAAATACAGAATATAAATTTAATTGCAGAAACGCCACTTCGGTGATGTAGAAAGAAGAGAAGATATCTTTCACCAGATAGAGAGCTATAAGTATTTAGGTTGTAAGGCAATTAAATAAAACGAAATTGATGAGGAAATAAAAGCGAGGTTGTAGGCGGGAAACTGCTTAGCTCGCGCTTTCTATCGAAAAACATAAAAGATAGAATAGAATAATTCACAAAACTATTACCCTTACCACTGTTCTTTATGGGTGCGAGACGTGGTATCTTACACTAAGAGATGAACAGCGCCTTAAGGTTTTTGAAAATAAAGTATTACATGAAATATTTGGACCGAAAAATTACGAATTAACGGTCGAATTTAGATGAATACACCACGCTTAATTGGTAGATCTACATCCGAATGTGGCGTGTATGATTCTAGGTCTAACAAATGTTAATGAACGGTGTGTAAGGTTATAGAGCATAGTAACGAGCGGATATCTAAAATGTTTAAACAAACTGAACCTTCGGGTAAACCTCCCCGTAACCGAAACGTAGACGGGAGGATTGTGTTAAAACGAATTTGTTAGATTTGGGTTTGGAGGTGAGATGTATGTAGAGAATGATTGTGTGTAAGCCTTTATTATTATAACTTGGTTATAGTTTTTTCTGATTCCAACTTTAAACCCAATTATTGTATAGGTTTGTCATTTAGCTGCTCTAAGGTTGAAAGCTAAGAATGGAGATGGATAAAGTTGCTGTGTAGCTGAGGATTAGAACATGATGGTAGTTGTAGATCTGTGTATACTAGATGCACCATTTGTTCCCTTTCGATAAGCAACTTTTTTAGAATAGAATATAAATTTAAGGAGTAAGAAAGACAAAATCTTGTACAAATTTCATTACATTAAAGATACAGTTTTATTACAAAACCTGAGTCTAGTGCTCCATTAAAAAAACAATAGATAAACAAAAGATAATAATAAATTTGTTAATAAAAATAAATTTTACTAAAAATGTTTTACTCCATTATATTAAACTTAATAATAATCAGAATTATTTGAAATCAACCAAAACATAAGTAAAATATATTAATTGGTAAACTGCTTACACACCACTTACAGAGTCAAACCTATTACATACTGTTACAATATAAACATAGAATCTATTAAATTTAACTTTATTATTACAGCTTACTGACACTTAGGCAGGTACAAGCTGTCATTTCACAATGGACTTGCATCTGTCAAACTATTTTATATTTAACATGTGTAAATTTATTTCCGTGTTACTGACCCGTTACTTAGGACTACTCTGGACAAACGACTGAAATGGAATCCTCATACAAGACTAAAAAGACAGGAAACTGCTCGTCGATTCCGACTATTACAACATTTAATAGACAAACGGTGTAAAATGCCAATCCATTACAAAAGTATGATCTACATGACTATTATAAGGCCTATCTGGACGTACGGAGTTGAGCTTTGGGGCTCCACTAAACCATCAAATTCCTCTCGAATCCAATCCCTACAGGCCAAATCCTTCGTAAAATGCTTCTTACTTTGTTACAAATCAAGTCATCCATCAGGACCTCAATGTCCCACATGTTGCCGATCTGGTTAGAACCAGACACCATTACTTATACGGTTACATAAGGAACATTAAGGTCTTTATGTATGATTTTATTTGTGACAAAAATGAGCATTGAGGATTTTACGAAGGCTTTTGGATTGTAAGGATTGGATACGAGAGGAATTCGAAGGTTTAGTGGAGCCCCAAAGCTCAACTCCACATGTCCAGATTGGCCTTATTACAGTCATGTAGATCAGTCTTTTGTTATGAGTTGGAAGTTTAGACCGTTTGTCCAGTAAGTGCTGTTATAGTCGAAATCGACGTGTAGTTTCCTGTCTTTTCAGTCTTGTGTGAGGATTCCAGATTAATCGTTTGTCCAGAAGTAGTCCAAGGTAGCGGATCTGTTCGACAGGGGTAAGAGGAACATTATTAAATGAAACTGTAGGGCAGTCGGTATGTTTACGACGAAGGGTGTAGGTGATTTAATGAGATTTGTTGGAATTTATCTTAATCCTGCAATTACAATACCATTCTTCGAGGGCTGTGATATGGGATTGGAGAGTTTTATAAGACGTGACAAATGTTTTAAATGCGTGAAAAATTTAACAGATCCCTCATTTATTCAATTTACACTTTCAGGAGCACTTTAAAGGTGGCAAAAGGTAAATTTTTCGAATTTTAGTTTTAGATTTAGTGTAACGTTGAATTGGCAAACATTATAAAATGGTGTTATAGAAGTTACATTAAGCTGAAGGTGCAATTCATAAAGAAGGTTTTCTGAATTAGGTTATTGACCGATGTCATTCATTATTACTTCCAAACTATGTTATTTGCTGTATTATATTTTATTATTATAAAGTTTATTATATTACACTGTGAATACAAACCTCATTCGAACTTGCTACAGCAGCTTTATATTAATCGGAGTTCGGATCGAGGTAAGGTTCCGACAGTTCGCAACTTGAGAACTGCTCAACTTGACGAGGCCTGATAATGACTCGGTATCAACTCTGATAAGCGCGTACCTTGGGTTCTAGTCCTGTCCCCATATTTTTAATCTTTATTTAATGGATGTATACTAATGTACTATTAATATATATTTTATTAAATACAATATATATTTTAAGTACACACACTTTTACTTTTGTCTATATATTTATTTTTCTTCTAGTATAACGCTTGATAATTATTTCTTTATGTAGTTTATTATGTGCCTTTGTATTATGTGTTATTATTATATGTCTTTATAGAGGAGTTTGAGGAGAAAAAACAACTTTACTGGAATTTAAAAGAACTGATTATTACAGAAAAATGTAAGAATCGATCTATTAACAAAAAATCGGATGTGCGAAATTTAAATTCATGTTACTCTAACTTTATAAATACACAATACACAATTAACAACACTAAATAGAAACAGACAATGTTAAAAAAAGAAATAACATACGTACTACCTGGGCCCTGTTTCATAATGAAAGCTAATAGTATTAGTCCATAGTACAAGTGTAGAAACTAGTCAGGTAATATTACTAATACTTATTTTTTTTCATTATAGGGAGGACTATTAGTGATATTACAGGAATTAAAAAAATACTAAAGTACAAGTCAGTGCAATTGAACTAAGATAAATCTTCAGGATTAATAGTATTAGTTTGTACTTTATTATGAAACAGGGCCTTGCTGGGAACAAAAGAGTTACGTTTTGGAAAAACCAAAGCAAACCTACCTCCACTTAAAAACCTATTCAGTTCTTGCACAAACGTGGATTACTGTGTAGAACAGTGTAAGAAAGATGCTGAGCCTGTTTTAATGCTCAGGCAATCTACTGAGGACAACATTTAATATAAATTCTAAAATTTAACATTTCATTAACAATTATTGATTATAACATAAATAATTCATCATAATAAAAATCATTGGACGTGAATATCTCCTAAACAAAGCATTAAAGCATATTTTTTCAAGTTTTGAGATCGCTCTCTAAAAGATCCAATATATATCTGTACTGGTTGAACAGGCCTATTCATTGGTCCGATCAAAGCCGACATTAGCAATGCTAATCTAGTGACGTATATGGCTTGCCTAGCCAATGTCAGCTACATTCGATTACAACATATTTGATATTTAACCTAAAACCATTACACGCTGATCTTAGCTTAGAATATTTTATTTAATTAATTTACAATTAAACATTTTGATGAATTACTGAAGGATTCCATCTTCTTCATTGAAGGTATCGTTAAAAAATAATAATAGTAATATTTGCTTATTATTTGAATTAGTTATTTATTATATTTGTAAATCTTTATCGAAATTATTACTAAGACTAATATAATGGAAGGATTGGTGTTGAATCTTACTGATGTGAAATCTTTTTTTTTATTTATTTATATAATGTAATTTACAACTGTACAAATAATAAATACAATAAATAAATATGTGGAATGTTTCATTTACGCATGAAAATCCTGGGAAGGAACCACCCATTGGTGGTACTTCTAGCATTAATTTAAATTATAAGGTCCTGAGGCCAACTTCTTTTCAGACGCCTCGGAGAATTATTAGGGACAGTTAAGGAGGAGAGATTAAGAACTAATGGGTTAGGAGTTTGAAATGAAAAGCCGCATATCTGTTTTGGGCCAAATCTGCAATGAATGAGATAAGATTTTGGATTGTAAGGATTTGATGCGGGAGGAATTTGATGGTTTGGTGGAGCCCAAGAGCTCAATTCCATATCTCCAAATTGGTCTGATCATCATAGTGTATAATAATTTTTTGTAGTGAATGGGAAGTTTAAAGCGTTTGTCAAGTAAATGTTGTAGCAATCGGAATCTACGAGCAGTTTCTTGTCGTTTCAGTCTTGTATATGGATTCCATGTAAGTCTCTTGTCAAGATGGAGTCCTAAGTATCGAATCTGTTCAACAGGCGTTAGTGGAGTATTTAGAAAGGATACTGTAGGACAGGAGGGCAGAGGTTTACGACGGAGAGTAAAGGTGATCTGCTGGGATTTGTCAGAATTTATTTTGATTCTCCAGTTTTGACACCATTCTTCAATGGATCCTATGTGTGTCTGTAGTGTTTGTGATGCATTAGTTGGGTCGTAGTTTACAGAAAGTATACATGTGTCGTCAGCGTATGTTGTTAGCACTGTGTTAAGGTGGGTTGGGATGTCAGCTGTATAAACCGTATAAAGAATGGGGCCTAAGATACTACCTTGGGGAACACCAGCGGACTAAGAAAATAGACCTGAGTAGGCTAGGTTATAATTTACTTTTAAGGTTCTATCAGAGAGGTAGGAGCGGATTAAAAGGAAATATGTAGGGGGAAGAAATAGACCAGGTTTATTGAGTAGACCTGGATGCCAGACTCGATCAAAACGATATCAAATCTAAGGGGAAAAAAACAGTCAGTAGCTTATTAATGGTTTTATTACTACAGGAAGTGGGGTTGCTCAGTTAGTAAGGCACTGTGCTACTAATTCTAAGGACCCGGGTTCGAATTTAGCAGTATCAGGTAGTTATAATAAGGTTCGGGGAGCCCTTTACTTAGGATAAAGTCCGTGGGTTGAGCGTAATTATGAACTAATCACCTACTTGCAACGCCGTTGTTCAAGAAACTGTACTTCCTTGTTCATGAAACTGTGAGGCTTTACTAGTTGTAGTAGTACTTAAATTACTATATGCTATAAGTATATTTAGATACAAATTTTATTTAACTATAATAATGGATGGATATTTGTATTTTTTGTTAGGTTTACAAGTAAAGGTTAAACTTGTTAAGTAGAAATATAGTTTTTTATGTTGTTAATCAATTAGCACTGCTAATTTAAATATTATTTTTAATGTGTATAATATCAAAAGTATATTTGAATATCGCTGATAAACCGTGTGTATTATAAAATGAAGATGGTCCGGATGCGGTCAAAGAAAAATTCATATAGTGATTAAACTATTTACTATATATTGAGCCAACGTTTCGCCCCACGTTGCAGGGCTTCATCAGAGCTAAACAAATCGAGTCTATTATATCAGTCGATCTTATCGAAAAACTAGCTGTCATACCCCAAGCATGTATTTGCCTTAAACCATATAATTTCAGTTTCGCACTGTTTTTCGTTTTTGAGCTATGTCTATCACACAGACCATTTTGGGACACTTGGTTATTTTGAATCAGGAGACCTCAAAACGTGTTTTACCATCGAAAACCGAAATTCAAAATTTTTCGCGGTCGCAATTCTTCCCCTTACTTTATATTTCATGTATAAATAAGTGAAATAATAGAGTGACCATAATCTTTACTATGTAACATTTTATGTGAGACATATGTTTTTACAAGGTTGATATAAATTTAAATGTATAATATAAGGTTTTTTTTATTTATAGCGATAGAGAATATTTTTAAAAAAATGGTTGTTGTTTTATTTTTATTCTAGGATTTTTATTTCCTTGTAAATAATATTTATTTTATTGAAGAGAATTGATGCAATCTGACATAAATTGAGGGAATTCAGTAGTAGTCTTCGAGTATTCACTCATATAATATATTCACAAGTAGAAGAAGAAAAGTAAAAAAAAAAAAGTAAGTGATAACAATTGTACTCACTATATTAAAACAAAATTGACATTTAAAATATTAATAATAATAAAATAAAATAAATAAAAGAAAATACTATTGTTGGGGCGAGGGGCATTTCGTAAATGAAAAAGCCGACCTCTTCCCCTGAGATAAATTGTTCGCTGGTTACAAAATATAAAAAACGGAGGACCTAAAATGAAGTCACAAAAACAAAATAATAAAGAAAATTAAAGTATAAAAACCTTCCAAGTGATACATAAATTTAATTAAATTAGAATATAAACGGAGTTGAGCTTTGGGGCTCCACTAAACCTTCGAATTCCTCTCGTATCCAATCTTTACAATCCAAAATCTTTCGTAAAATCCTCAATGCTCCTTATTTTGTTACTAATAAAACCATCCATAAAGACCTAAAGTTCCTTATGTAACCGATCTAGCCCGAACCCGATATCATTCCTTCCATAACAAACTCTCTAACCACCCAAACCCACTAGTTTCTAAGCTTGCTTCCTCTTCCATTCCTGGCAATCCTCAGAGGCTCCTGAAAAGAAGATGGCCTCGTGACCTTATATTGTAAACTGTTTTTAGTGTTCTACCTCTGGATAGTTTCTCTACATCCTGTATCATATCATTATGTCATTATGATCAAATTTACTTGTTGTATTTTTATACAGTTGTAAATATCAATAAATAAATAAAATAA
>NW_027114397.1:225881-235924 GCF_000696795.3 Halyomorpha halys | reverse complement strand
AGCACTCTAATGACATTTTACATTAACTGGTCTCGTGGCCATATTCTTTTCAGACGCCTCGGAGGATTGTCAGGAATGGAAGAGGAGGCAAGATTAGAAACTAGGGGGTTTGTGTAGTTAGAGAGTTTATAATGGAAGGAGTGATATCTGGTTCGGGGTAGATCGGTTACATAGGAAACATTAAGGTCTTTATGTATAATTTTATTTGCGACAAAGTAAGGAGCATTGAGGATTTTACGAACACGAGGGCAATTCGAAGGTTTAGTGGAGCCCCAAAGCTCAACTCCACATGTCCAGATTGGCCCTATTACAGTGATGTAGATCAGTCTTTTGTTATGTGTTGGAAGTTTAGACCGTTTGTCTAGTAAGTGCTGTAATAGTCGAAATCGACGTGCAGTTTGATTTATTCTAATTAAACATAAATTTAAAACTCCACTGTGATTAAAATAAATAAACTTATAATTAACAAAAAGTAAAATACCAATTGGAAATAAATGAAACTAAATAAAAAAAAATAAAATACACTTTTGGGCTTAAACAACTACCATGATTGATTCTAGGAATTAGGTTTGAAGAGAGACAAAAATTGGTATCGGACCAATTTTTGTCTCTCTTCAAATCTAATGTGTAAATTTTCAGGAGTGTGTAATTTTACTTATAAGTTGTAATATAGCAATATTAAAAATTGTTTATTTTTTAAAAATATTTATCTTAGATCATGTTATTTTGTGTGCTTCTATTGTGTAGTGATGTTTTTATGAACTACATGGTATATTTTGTTAAATACCATTTCAAAAGACCTAAAACGTTTATTATTTTACTAGAAGGCTGAGAGGGTCCAGAAGCATTTCAAACCGCTTTATCCAGCTTTTTCCCAGAAAATAGTTTGAATAAAACGGTCTTTGTCGGAGAGGGTAAGATATTCTATTCAGCCCAATGACGTGGGGTATAACATTTGCTTAATGGTGATAGCTTACTTTAAGTCCGGGTGGTTTTTTTTCCTCGGAATAAAAAATAATGGGGCTTTCCCGGAGGGCTTTTATTCCAAAGCTGGAGGTTTTAAAGGATTATATTTCTGAATTTAGGGGAATTTGGCTTGCAAAGTTCAGAAACACAGTTTTTAACTCGGTCCAATAGATCAGATTAAACTCTGTTGCTTTTTAATCAAAGCTCGTTAAAATAAAATACAATATAAATTTTCGATAAACATCCTTTGTTCTTTTGGAGTTACCTCTCTCTCTTTCATTTAAATGACTTTTTCCCAGAAGTCCATTGTTTTCCCAAAACATTGATTTTAATTATTTAAGTTTGTTTTTTCAAAGCAGATTGAAGAAGAAAAATATCTTGTCTACTTATAATTAATTTATATATTTTTTCTTAAAATATTTCATTGGAATAATACAATTTTCCATACTAAAATGCAATGAATATTAGTGTTATACGTATTTAACCATACTATATATATACGTAAAACAGATACATATAAAAGTAAATAAAAACAAAAAATAAAATGATAAATGGTTGGATAATAATAGTTATAAAGTACTATGTATAGATTTATAATAACCGTAATAATAAAGTAGAGTAGTAGGAAACATTTAAAGTAATAATAATAATATTAAAGGCATAGTGAACCCTAAGGTTCGATACCGATACCACTAATCGCTCTCTTCATACGCCCGTCTCAAATCAGCAAGCTTTGTTTTAAGGCTATCCTCCCACCTACGTTCGATCTACCTATTGGTCCTTTACCCGTCCTTTCAATGTGTATTAACATTTTAGGGATTCACTGCAGTGCTATAACCTTTGTTATATTTATCGGGTGCAGTTTCCTCAGTTCAGTGTTGTCTAGTCTTCTAAATTATTCAACTTATCTTTTTTTTTTTTTTTTAATGTCATAGATAAAAACAAATTAAAATTAATCAATAAAATCCAAAACAAATTGAATAATTTTCGACATTCATATCTATAAACAATTTTTACATTATGCTCAATAAATCCTGAAGCCCTTTCACTCTCATGCGGTTGACAAGGCAGAACCTAGGGATCCTTGAGGTTCTCTCCCAAACTATTTATTTAGAGCAAATGTTTTATTTTTAATAATGTTGTAATATTGAACGTACTTTTAGTGATATCTCAAAAAATACAATTTAATATTTAGAAATCGATTTTATTTTTATACTTTAGTTACTATTATTTTAGGGGGGTTGTTATCGTGTTTGTACTTAAACCTGAAGAAGGCCTAAAACTCTGGCCAGAACGTTGAAACAATGAGATAAGTACCCCACTTATTAGTATTCTAACCTCAACCCCTGTCTATTTTCTTATATAAATCCACGGTCAACAATAAATATTTTATAACTACTTTTGCTTCTTGTAGCTATATTTAATTTTGTAAATTTTAATTAGAAGATAAATACATATATTTACTTATCAATTAACATTCTTTTATTTTTTGTTTTAGGTAAGCCGTTTTATCTTCATACTGTTCTCCTGTCTATATCTGAAATTGGAGTAGTAAATACTCGTAAGTAGTAATAACCAATTAGTACATTAAATACTGAATTTGTCAATATATTGTATAGCTGTTGTGGCCACCGTAAAATAATAAAAAAATAGTTTTCTATTTTGTAAATGTACGCATTTTTTTTTATTTATACAAATAATTAATATTGTATATTCTCATATATTTATGTACGTTCACAAATAAAATAGATATTATTTCTTTATGTTAAATTGTTATATTGAATAGAAAATAGGAATCAAGCCTATATACGAATGTATGTATGTAGTAGGGATAAAAGGTCGGTTCTGGCACAGTGTCAATGAGCCTTTTTGGACTTTGGACCCTAACCTCGAACCACCCTTAACCACTCACGTGTCCTTGGACTTTGGACTCTAGCCTCGAACCAGCCTTAACCACTCACGTGTCCTTGGACTTTGGACCCTAGCCTTGACCCTAGCTGTATTACTGCTTAACCCTATATAGTGATTTTTTCCCCCAATCCCTTTAAAACAGAAAGAAAACAATTAATTGGTGAATGATTTATTACGTGAAAAAAGAATAAATCGTATTGGGTATTACATTTTACTACCTTTGATATTTTAAGGTTACCTGTAATGTTTATTTATTAATTATGAAATGTCGATTCTAAATGGTCCTACTATTAAATAAAGAATCCGGAGGTGAGGGACCTCCTCATGTTAATTTTCACATAGAAGATAGATAAAAAATAAAAATTTAATTATTAAAGAAAATATGCAATGGTAAAATAATAAGAAAACAGTCAAAAGTCGAAATGAAGTGGGGAGATGGGGGAGGGGGTGCATCAGAAGAAGGAGTTATAAGGTGATGTTGATATGGTTTTTGGAACCTTTCTTGCCCTGCCACCTCGCAAGAAGGGGGGATGGGGTGATATATTGGAATGCTGGATTGAAGGAAGCAGGGAGACTGTCAAAGAATTTGATGTGTCTCCGTGTTATGTTCCTCGGCATATCTTCTGTAGTGTGCTGTTTTGGTATTGTTGTAGTGATTTCAGGGCTGTTGGGTAGAGAAAATGTAGTAGTGGTGCACCGTGTAGGAGGGATGGTCGTAATATTACATGCAAATGAGTAGTTTGAGTCTGAGTGACAGCCCTGGTGAGTAGATGAGGTGTTTAAGTTGGTGACGTTGACTTAACGATTTATATTCTGTTCTGTATGTGAGTAGTGAAAGATAGGTGTATATATAGTGCCAGGGACCAAGTCCTTATAGACAGTTCTAGGGACCAAGTCCTCATAATAAGTTCTTGGGACCAAGTCCGCAGAGACAATGCTAGGTACCAAGTCCTCATAGACAGTTTCACTGTTAATAAGTGCCAGGGACCAAGTCCGCAGAGACAATTCGTCAATAATAGTCAGTGTGATTAGTTGCTACTAAGCCCTCAGTGAGTCATCCTTTGGTTCCTTTTTTCCTCTTCTCTTCTTCCTTATTGGTTCCATCACCGAAGCATCATTATGAATGCTGGTTACCGATAGTTGAAATTCGAAATTGACTTTTCCTGAAAGCCTGCCCGTCATGGAGATACTTCGCCTTATTCAATTAGCTCTTCCGGCCCGCGAATTATCCTATATGTATAAGCACCTAAATGGTTCCATGAATGAACAGAACTTCCTGTTTTTCATTACTAAATAGATCCTTTTGTTTTCTAGGGTCTAAAACCATCCTGAAGTTCCCACTAAGGACCTATTGGAAAATATGTATAATAGTTTATTAGATGCAATAACGTTGGATTTTGATAAAATACGGATGAGGTGTGAATGTTAAATTTTTTTTAAATTTATTTTTTTAATGTAAATTACAACTGTACAAAATAATACAATAGGTAAATATGCTGTATGTTTCATATACACTTGAAAATTTTGGGAAGGAACCACCCATTTCTGGTACTGAATGTTTACATGAACCTCAAATGTATTGATAGATGGACCAAGATGACATTTTAATGTTTAACAGCTTGTGAAGCACATAATCCTATTTCGGGAATTTTTTGACTTGTACTACTTTTCTCATACAGAAAATGTTCTCGCAGCTTATATTTCTCAAGACATTCTCATAAGGTATAGTACATCTAAGATGAGTTTGAAGGGGCAAAGAAAGGAGAAGGGTGTGCAGGGGTAAATGTTCTCACTCTTCTTTATTCTGTCTACTCATTAGACTGGAGTTCCTTTTACTGGACATTGTAAAATGTTTTGTTTTTTTCTTTGTAATAATTTATTTATTGTTATTTACTACTGTATACACATATATACAACAAGTAAATTCACTGTAGGTGACATAGTGACATGATACAAACATGTGGAGAATCTACCCACTGATGGAACTCCAATAACATTTCTAGAGGAGAAGATCGCGAGGCCATCTTCTATTCAGACGCCTAGGAGGATTGTTAAGTAATGAAGGAGAAGCCAGGTTAGAAACAAGTGGATTTGGGTGGTTGAGAAGTTTATTATGGAAGGAACGGTATCTGGTCCTGGCCAAATCGGCAACATATGGAACATTGAGGTCCTGATGGATGACTTGATTTGTGACAAAGTAAGGAGCATTAAGGATTTTACGAAGGATTTTGGACTGTAAGGATTGGATTATGGAGGAATTTGATGGTTTAGTGGAGCCCCGTTCTGTTGTACACTTTAGTTAGGCGAGGAGGGGAGAAGAAGCTAGATGCGCTGGCTCCCTTCCCCTATAGGCAAACTCATTTTAAACCTCCTATCACAATACATACTTTTATTAATAGTAGAAAAAATTAAAAATAAAACATTCTGGTGTTTATAGTTTGTTTCAGATTTTTGTTCCGTCAGCACGAATAAAAAAAGGACCGTAGATTGATATGAGGGTATGATAGTCGAGGGAGCGTTGGCACAAATTAATTAGTCTTACTTATTTGTGTCTTACTGACCGCATCCTCTCCTCGACAAAAATATTATTATAAATGTTTTCCTAAATATTTCTGTTGTTAGCCGAAGGTTGGGCCGTTAAATGGAACATATTACAAAACTTGGTGAGAGATGAGAAGAGGTATAGAGCTGACTGGGGTGATGTGTTGCGGGTGGATTGATTGATCCCTCCTCACCCCCAACCTACTATATATATATTTTTTATTTCGCCTCCTCTTTGCCGGATACGCACCATTAAGCTTCCCCGATTTGATCTTTAATCATAGCCGGCTTTCACTCTCTACATTCTAGCCTCACGTTATAACATAAACCTTCAGGCCCGAACTGTCGTTAACATGGCCTCGCTGATAAATTAACCAACAGCGACAACTTCTCCTATTATTGTTAACACGAAACGGTAATTGAATAACAAGTTTTTAAAATTGAATAAACGTTTAAGTACTTACAGAGTAACCTCATAGTCCAAGAGCCCAAGAGGAGAAAAGAGGCAGTTATTTCACCCCAATTTTTTATTACATGATTGAAAACTAGGTATAATTACTTGTCAAAATTGATGAGTCAGCCAAGTATAAGTAGGGGGAATAAAAAATGGCGGCTGTTTCAAAAGATTAAAAATAATTAATTTTTTATTCAGAGCTCTATATCTTAAAAACTACCAACAACACTAAAAAATCTAAGAGAGCATCATTTAAAGTAGAGTAAATTTGCTAAGTATAAGCCCTAATAGAGCTATTTACGTTCAATAGTTCTCGAGATATAGCTTTTTAAAAAGCAGCATTTCATAAAAATGTTGTATGGAACGCACTGAAGTTCAGTAGTTAGTGAATTTATTTTGAAAAATCTATATCTTAAAATCGATTTCACGTACAAATGTCTATTATCACTCAAATTAAAGCTAGTTTAATGAACTACAAAGTAGTTTATTTTCGTAGGAGTAGTAGTTTTCATAAAATTTTGTAAATTTGAATTAAATTGATTTATAGTTGTTCGGAGAAAGTTTCATTTGCCAAATTTATATTCATATGTGAATATCATAAAAACTACTACTCCTACGAAGATAAGTGCCATAAACTACTTTATAGTAAGTTAAATTTCCTTTATTTTGAGTGTTGGCATATGTGCGTCAGATATACTTTTTCAAAAATTATATACGAACAATTATTTTTTATTACGAACAACTATAAATTAACATTTTGTGAGATTATTTTGTCAAATATCATAGAAACTAATACTCGTACAAAGATAAATGTTATAACTATTTTATAGCAAATTTAACTAGATTTAATTGAATAAATAATAATGAATAAATTTGAATGCTGCCAGACATCTGTACGTCGAATGGTTTTTGATATAAAGTTTTTCATAAATCTAACTTATTGTTCGAACAACTATAAATCAATTTATTTTAGCAAATATCATTAAAACTACTATTCCTACGAAGGTAGAGGTCTGAAACTACTTTATAGTAAACTTTTTTTGCTTTAATTTGAGTGCTAATAGACGTTTGTAGGTCGAATGGTTATTGAGAAATAGATTTCTCAAAATATATTCTCTAACTACTGATATTTCAGTACATTTTTATAAAATGTTGCTTTTTAAAAAGCTATATCTCGAGAAATATTGGACGTAAATAGCTCTATTATGGCTCATATTTTAGAAAAATTACTCTTTTTTAGAAGATATCCTTCTAGATTGTCTAGTGTTGTTGGTAGTTTTTAAGATATAGAGCTCCAAATGAAAAATTAATGTTTTTTTAATGGTCTTGAAACAGCTGTCATTTTTTATTCCCCCTACCTATTCTTGGCAGACTCATCAGTTTTGACAAGTAATTATATTTAGTTTTCATTAAAGTAATCGAAAATTGAGGTGAGATAACTGCCTTTTTTTCTTCCCGGCTCTTGTACTATCGGTACTCTAAACACAACAGGAGGTGTAAAAAAAAGGTACTTTTTTCCTTGAGAAAACTCAGCAGGGAATAATATTATTATTTTCAAATAAAAGAGCGCATGTGTAAAGGACATTTTTAAATTTTCGATCTATAAAGAAGTAATTGTAATCACCATAAAAATCGAAACTGGAAGTTTTTATAGACACCGGGTAATCTAATTCCTTTGAAAGTGTTTATAATATATTTTGTTATTCGCACCTCCAAAAACTATAATATACTTCTTTCTATAGCAACTGAAAAATAAAAATTTATTTTTGTTGCACGCGCCGCACCAGAATATTTTTGTTCAATGTAATCTCACGAGCTTTTCAACATAAGCTATGCTCAATATTGTTTTTTTTTTTTTTCAATTTAATGGAAAATCAGTTTAATAGAAAATAAGTTAACACCCAGGAAATGGGAGACAGGAAGTAAACCTGAAATGAGTCGAGGGGGTATTTCTCAGGCTGGAAACGGTTTGCCTGAAGAGAAGTAGAGGAGGTGTATTTTACAAATGAGTGAGCTTGAATAAGTTCTTCAACCCTCTCTAACCCGCAGGAGGAAATATCAATGAAAATAAATCGAAAGTACCTTTTTTTATTTCGCTGTGTTTCATTTACACCACGCGAAAGTTTTCCAATGGGAAATCTTTCGGAAGCAGATGATCCTGTCCGTTATACGTATAAAGGTATATGTGGATTCAAAAAAATACTAATAGTTATACCAAAGTAATTTTGTTAAATTATGAAGATAAGTCGGGGATGCGGTCAAAAAATGATTAACATCTATTTATTTGCTGACGTTTCACTGCACTTTCTAGAGTTTCGTTAGTGCTACCGTAACTAATTAAAATTAAAATGAACCATAATACATAAAAATAAGATGTACAGTAATAAGCAAATATTAGACTTAAAATGAACAAATGACGTAATAACACGTGAAAATGGAAAAGTAGCTATGAGATACATAAAAACAAAACTTTTACATACTAAAAGACGGAACATTAAGGACTTAAGATAAGAATAAATAAATAATATTATAAAAAAATAAATAAATAACAACTGAGAACCAATCACCTTACGAGAAGAAAAACCTCGAACGGTGGCGAAAATGCAGAAGTGATACAGACTGAGTGGAGGTAGGATGACCGTTAAAAACTTTTATTTATATAAGAAAAAGATATAAAAATATGATAATAATTATATAATATAGGAAACATAAACATAAATATAAATTAAATGATAGATTACATTAGTAATTTTTAATAAAATTTGATTTGTTCACTGGCGCCTCGGAAGATGGCCAGGAATGGAAGAGGAAGCAAGGTTAGAAACTGAGAGGTTTGGGTGGTTAGGGAGTTCATAATGGAAGGAATGATATCGGGTTCGGGCTAGATCGGTTACATAAGGAATATTTAGGTCTTTATGGATGGTTTATTAGTAACAAAATAAGGAGCATTGAGGATTTTACGAAGTATTTTGGATTGGATACGGGAGGAATTCGAAGGTTTAGTGGAGCCCCAAACCTCAACTCCGTATGTCTAGATGGGTTTTATTATTGTCAAGGTGTAGTCCAAGATAACGAATCTGTTCTACAGAGGTAATAACCACATTATTGAAGTATACTGTCGGTGGTTTACGACGAAGAGTAAATGTGATTTGTTGGGATTTATTTTTATCATCCAATTTCGACACTATTCTTGGAGGATTGTGATATGAGACTGAAGAGTTTGGGATGCAATCAAAGGGTTATTACTATCTGTGAGCACACATGTGTCATCTGCATACGTGGTAAGGATTTGTTCACCATTATAAAATAACAGTACATCACCAGAATAGTCGTTTATGTAAATTAATTAGACATTTTAGAGACTTATAAGAATTTATTCTTAATATTTCAGGAGAAAATAATTAATCTATATATTTGTCAATTTTTTTTTTAATGTATAACATTGTTGGTGATTATTTTATTTTTTTAATATAATTTTTATTATAATAAACTTTGTTTTCAAAGATGATTATTTTTGAATTTATAGTACTACGGTTCTGTTTTAACAAATTTTTAGTTTCCTCCTCCACCTGTGGCCTATGAAATATTGTCCAAACTACTAGAAATTAATTTATTTTGGAAAATATAATGAAAACTACTAATCCTACGAAGATATGTGTCATGAACTACTTGAAGAAACATTAAACTAGCTATTCTTTGAATAGTTTCTGAGATATTGATTTATCACAAAAAGTTCACTAACTACTGATTTTTAAGTACATTTTTTTATGAAATGTTGCTTTTTTATAAAACTGTATCTACAATGATAGATACTATTGAACGTAAATAGCTCTATTAGGACTCATATCTTAACCAATTTGCTCTACCATAAATGATGTATTAGCTTTTCTAGTTTTGTAGATTATTTTAATGACATGGAGCTGCGAATAAAATTTTTTTTTTAACGTTCTTAAACATCCGCCATTTTTCTATCCCCCCTTACTATACTTGGCAGATTCATCAATTTGACTAGTAATTATGTATAGTTTGCATTAAATTAATCAAAAATTGGGGTGAAATAACTGATATTTTTCAATTAATATAATTGTGACAAAATACGTATCTAGACATAAGTTAAGGCCAGCTTATTAATATTTAATATGATTTCCTGTTAAATTAATTTATTATATTA
>NW_027114397.1:224990-225666 GCF_000696795.3 Halyomorpha halys | reverse complement strand
TCATCACTATTACCTATTGCCCACAACTGTGTGGCAGATTGTAATATCTATCAATAAATAAATCTATCAATCAAAATTTATTATATAGGATAATTAGACTTATTAATGACCTGGGCAGAAAAGCTTGCAAATAAGTTATTAAATAATTGGATGGGAGATGTAAATTTATATTTAAGATACGTTAAATTACTAATAATAATGTTGTTTGTTAAAATTGCTACAAATGAATGTTAATTGTTAGATTGTCCTTAAGGATGGCCGAATTGGCCGAAACGTTGGACTGTTGATGATGTAATAAAGAGTGTTGAGACTTAGCATGAATACAAATAGATTTATTTAAACACTGCTTTTTTTGTTTAACTATAACTAGGTTTAATGTATAAAGATTGGAATAACAAGTTATTTATTGCTCTCCGTTTCTCCATGGGACCAGAAGAGCCCTATATACAAGGGGAGGGAAGGTTGTGATGCATGAGCGTGGAATGATATAAGATTCTGTCCAAACCTCAGTGTATCCCTCAGTATTTATGTCGTTATGCTCTGTAGGTATGCCCCTCAGGTAACCATATCTCATCCATTTATGTCATATGTATGAAAATAGGCTTTCTCATTCTAGCATAAGAATATCCTTCAAGTTTTGGATTATATTTAGTTTTCATTAAAGTAATCGAAAATT
>NW_027114397.1:209729-224580 GCF_000696795.3 Halyomorpha halys | reverse complement strand
AGATACATTTTACGAGAATAAGACTAACACATAGATTAAAAGGAAAATATAATAAATAAAACCGGTTACAGGAAACACTTGAATGGATAAATAACTTTAAAAAAAACACAAACAAATTATATAATTTATAATATAATTTATATCATGAAATATACAATATAATAAGAACAAATTGCTTATTAAAGTTATTTTTACCAATTTGATGACATTTTATTTTATTCACTTAAAAAATTACATCCAATGGTCCAATCAGACGACATATATCGGTCGGTGCCAAATAACACATATATGATAGACATAAGTGAAATGTAATAAATAAATGTAAATATTACAGTTTAGACTATAAGGGTGCTGTGGTAGCTATACAATTTTTAAGCTACACAAGTACAATATGAATTGATCTCAAGTGATACAATTGATAATTTAATTAACAACTATTAAAGTGAAAATACAGTAAAAAAATAGTAATTGTAAAAAAATTAAAATAAATTAAATAAAAAATAATAATAAAAATAACTGAAAGGATTTTAAAGTGAATAATAAAACAGCAAATTTACAGTTAGTGAATTAATATAATAATGAGAATAAAACAAGATGATACAGAATGTGATACGAAATAAGGATCCAATAATATTACTAAGCACTACTATACATTCTATTACTAAGCATGCATAGGCAATGATAATTCTAACTGTAATATAATAAATAAATTATGTAGAGTTAAGAAATATACAGGCAGATGTGGTTGGTGAATCAAAATCAATTATTGGGAATCATAGAAGTAAGAAATTACTCTTTTTTATGTTTCTTTGTGCTTGATTTATTTATTAGTTCTTCTGGTAAGCGATTGAACATATATGTTACCTATAGTTTAGGCTACGTTTACCAAATTTATTATTATAGGATGGTTCGATAAATGTAATTTTTTTTTCTTACATTTTTTTAGATATATTATTTCTTTTTTAAATAAACTATTATCCATAAATTTTAAGATAATTCTATACAAATAAAATAGTTTAGGTAGTAAGGTAACAACGATTTTAAGATTTCCTGCTTGATTGTTTCTAAATGTTCGATGCTGTTGATTTGCTTAACGACTATCAGCACAGACGCCATGACATTCTATCCCATCTCGATTTAATATCGATTCAAATAGTGCTTTGTGCGCCATTATTAAAGCTCCTCTGTTAAGTACAAATTGGAGGTAATAAATTTCAAATAAGCATACTCTTAATCTCTTTACTGTTACTTAATTTACTGTTATACATTATTTAAAAATTGCTTAGAATTTTTGATTTATTATTTAGATTAATGATTGTTTGAGAGTGATTTGTTTCATTATTAACATACACAATTTGATCCAAATTACTCTCAACTTTTATTTTCAAAAGCTCTCCAACGTTTCGGCCCACAGGCCATTTTCAAGCAGATAACCTACAAAAATTTTGTTTTTTGTATTAATTACATTATTTCCTTAACAACATACTGATATATTTGGCTATACCTTAAAATTTGATGTTTTTTTTTTAAATCTTATCTGCAGGCTAATTGCCTATGTCACATCTTTAAAATAAATTAAATATTAAAACGACATCATAACAACTTCAAATATTGTTTTTAAATTGATTACTTACTTACATAACTTTTTATATCTTAAATTTGAAAACTTTTTTACATAAATTTTCACTTTTTCACTTAAACCATCATTTATAACATAACCTACCTTCAACTGGTCAGGACTCTGTTATTACCTTATCATTAATTTTTTTTATTGTATGTTAATAATTATTATTTAGTTTATTGGAAATTATGTGGTTATCTGATAATGGAAATTTTGAACAATTTTTCAGCTTCTTTTTGCTTATGTGTTAACCTTTTAGAGAGATCATGTAAACGTTGGTGACTCCATCATGATGGTGCGGGTAATGGTAAAGTTCTGTTTTAGCAAATACCATAAAACACTAGTACTGCTACGAAGATAAACTAATATATAGCACATTAAACTATCTTTAATTTGATTGCTAATAGACATCTTTACGTCTTATGGTTCCTCAGATAAAGATTTCTCGCTTTAAATGCACTAACTATTGATTTTTCAGTTAATTTTTTAAGAAATTATGCTTTTTTTAAAAATTATATCTCGTTCAACGTTAACAGCTCTATTAAGGCTCATATTTAAATAAGTTTATTCTGCTTAAAATGATGTTCTATTAAGTTATCTAGTGTTGTAGGTAGTTTCAAAGATCCGAATTAAAGTTTTCACAAAAGTTACCTTTTCTTAGAGGTAACTTAGAGGTAATATTTTAGATGTATAACGAATATTTTTATGTAATCGGATTGTTTATTTTGGTATCTTTTTTTTTTTAAGTTTGGAATAAATGCCATTTATTTTATTCAGATTTTTTTTCACAATACCAGCACAGGCTGAGATAGTTCTTCCAAAGTTCTTCTTTGGTGCATTTTATTTATCTAAAGAACTCCCAAACATATACAATTGAGTACAAAAAATCAGGTAAAAGTTATGGTTATAGATATTTCTCCCGTTGATATATTAAATTACCCTCGGTAGAACTGATATCGAAGAGAGTAGAGCCTGGTGGATTGAGGACGGTGTAGAGATAAAAGTGAAATTGTGGCCTATAACTTCCTGACCATCGCACCAGCCCAAGACTGTTCTCATGGGCTCTCCTGAGAAATGATGTTCTTACTTTGCTGAGTGCTCCTCTTGAGTTCCCATCGCCGCAACCGAGGGAAGGAGGTTAAGGATCTTATGCCTCATCGCATGTCGACCCTATTGCGGTTTGAGTTCTGTCTCAGGGTCAGGAGTTGAAACAGTATTAAAGTATTTTAATATCATTGTTTTATCTCAAATATTTTTTTAAAAATTTATTTATTGCTATTTACAACTGTACATTATAATACATTTAGTAAATCTGATCTAAGTTAAATTGAAGTGTAAAAGGCGTGTAGAGAAACTACCCATTGGTAGCACTCTAATGACGTTTTACATTAGCTGGTCTCGTGGCCATCTTCTTTTCAGGCGCCTCGGAAGATTGTCAGGAATGGAAGAGGATGAAGATTAGAAACTAGGTGGTTTGAGAGTTTATAATGGAAGGAGTGATATCTGGTTCGGGCTAGATCGGTTACATAGGGAACATTAAGGTATTTATGTATGATTTTATTTGTGACAAAGTAAGGAGCATTGAGGATTTTACGAAGGATTTTGGTTTGTAAGGATTGAATACGAGAGGTATTCGAAGGTTTAGTGGAGCCCCAAAGCTTAACTCCATATGTCCAGATTGGCCTTAGATGTAGATCAGTCTTTTGTAATGTGTTGGAAGTTTAGACCGTTTGTCTAGTAAGTGCTGTAATAGTCAAAATCGACGTCCAGTTTCCTGTCTTTTCAGCCTGGTGTGAGGATTCCAGGTTAATCGTTTGTCCAAATGTAGTCCAAGGTAGCGGATCTGTTTGACAAGGGTCAGAGTAACATCATTAAATGTAACTGGGCAGTCAGTAAGTTTACGACGAAGGGTAAAGGTGATTTGATGAAATTTGTTGGAATTAAAAAATAAAAAATAAACATATTGAATAAAGATAAACATCTACAAGTTTGAGGCCTGAGGACCACACAAAAGGCTTTTTAAAAACTAACCAGATATTTTCCTTATAAAGAAGTTGGTAAAAACAGGTAGTACGAGTTAGTAAGAGCCCAAGAGTAGAAATAAGGAAGTTATTACTTTCCAATTCTTGATTAAATTAATGAAAACTATGTATAATTAATAGTAAAAAATCATCAGTCTTCCAAATTTAGGTAAGGAGATTATAAAATGTCGCCTGTTTCAAAACTTACAAAAAAATTATCTTTTTTTTTTCTTTCGGAGCTCGATATCTTAAAGGTTATCAACAAAAAATTCTTAATGAAACATCATTTAAATAATAATACCATATCACAACCCTCGAAGAATGTGTCGCAATTGGAGCATAAAAATAAATCCCTTCAAATCACCTTTCGTCGTAAACCTGCCGACTGCCCTACAGTATACTTTAATAATGTGGCTCTTACCCCTGTAGAACAGATTCGTTATCTTGCACTACACCTCGACAAACGACTAACCTGGAATCCTCATGCAAGACTGAAATTACAGGAAACTGGACGCAGATTCCGACTATTATAGTACTTACTAGACATACGGTTTAAACTTCCAACTCATTACAAAAGACTGATCTACATGACAATAATAAGGCCCATCTGGACATACGGAGTTGAGCTTTGGGGCTCCACTACACCTTCGAATTCCTCTCGTATCCAATCCAAAATCCTTCGTAAAATCCTCAATGCTCCTTATTTTGTTGCTAATAAAACCATCCATAAAGGCCTAAATGTTACCCATAAAACCCGGTATCATTCCTTCCATTATAAACTCCCTAACCACCCAAACCCATCAGTTTCTAACCTGGCTTCCTCTTCCATTCCTGACAATCTTCCGAGGTGCCTGAAAAGAAGATGGCCTCATGAACTAATATTGTAAACTGTTTTTATAGTTCTACTACTGGGTAATTTCTTTATATGCTGTATCATATCGTTATAATCTTACTTCAAATTTGCTTGTTGTATTTTTTATACAGTTGTAAATGTCAGCCCTAATATAGCCATTTACATTCAATAGTTTTTTAGACATAAATTTTTAAAAAGCGACATTTCATAAAAAATGCACTAATAAAATTAAAAGTTAGTGAATTTATTTTCAGAAATTTATGTCTCAAAAACCATTTGACCTGCAAATGTCTATTAACACTTTAATTAAAGCTAATTTAATTACTAGATCTTGGTCTCAAGAATTGTACTCCAAGCTTCCCTATCATCAGTTCCTGATTCCAAGGATTCAGGCATCAGCACTTCTCCATCTCTCCATCCCAACTTTGGTCTACCCACTTTTCTTTTGCCACCCGGCTCCATGCTGTACAGCTTCCTTGGAGTTGAGGTCTCGTCCATCCGTACAATGTTGCCCGCCCATATCACCCTAGCTAACCTAGGTACATCTGATAGCATCCAGTTCCATGCACAAGTTGGCCAGTTCCTGGTTTCGCCTGGTTCTCTATTTATCATTCTCCTTCACTGGGCCAAATATATCTTCCGAAGGACATTCCACTCGAAAATAACATTTTTTCCTCACTGGATTCACTCCTGTCCATGTTCCACACCCATAAGTCAGGAGCGGTTTTATAAAGACTTTGTAAAGGAAAAGTTTAGTTGCTCGTTGTTGTAAGCTGTTTTTCATGTACTTCAGGAGGCCATAATAACATCTTTTTGCGGCGACAATTCTTTGCTTCACCTCATGTCATTATCCACAGTCACTCACCGATCCCAAATATTTAAACATATGAACTATTTAAGATGAAAGGAATATGGTCCGGGTGCGGTAAAAAAAAAACTCAAATAGTAGAAATATACTATTTTAATGAGCCAACGTTTCGCCCCACGTTGCAGGGCTTCTTCAGGGCTATTTTGACGGCAGGTTTTGACTGGATGCTAATCAAACCAGGTTTTGCCGTCAAAATAGCCCTGAAGAAGCCCTGCAACGTGGGGCGAAACGTTGGCTCATTAAAATAGTATATTTCTAATATTTGAGTTTTTTTTTTACCGCACCCGGACCATATTCCTTTCATCTTTACACACGGTCGATCAATAATCTTCCAGTATGAACTATTTAAAAGTTGTATATAACAACTTGGATTGTTGGACCTGTTTTACGGCTGTAATATATAAATAAATGGATATATAAATATATAATAAATAAATAAACATAGTGGTTATAAAAATACATACATTTGGTCTCAACACTTTTTAATTATCTTAAACTCCTGCGTTTTAGCCTTTCCGGCCATTTTCAAGACTCTTATTACACTATCACAGCCAAACATTGTTAATCAACATAATATCAGGCCATTCTGGCTTTGTTAATTATTTATCATTTGTCAATTTTCTTTAAAACTTCTTATATTATTAAAAAGTTATGCACTAATAATTAATCTTCATTACAATGTCTAAATTGTAGAGAATAATATTTTAAACATTGTGATAAAGATTAATTTATTAGTGAATACTGTTACATAATTTAAGAAGTTTTGAAGAAAATTGACTAATGATAAATAGTAGACATAGGGAAAATGGCCTGATATGTCAATGCTTGGCTATGATAGTGTAATAAGTTCCTTGAAAATGGCCAAAAAGTCTGAAACGTAGGAGTTTAAGATAATAAAAAATCGTTGAGACCATATGGATGTATTTTTATAACTAGTAAACAATTCTATCTCAAACGAGAAATTTCATTATATATAAATAAATATAAATCTGCATTTAAATAAATTATATATAGGACCTATTTTTTTTTATTTCTCTTCCTCACATTTAATTGGCTGTTATTTTTTTTATGAATTTCTGTAGGAATATATCTTATTTTTATTATTTCTAAGACTCCGGGTACTATTAAATATTTTTGAAGGATTCAGCATTGGATTTCCTCTATTCCAACTCACAGAAATATGTATTAGGGCAATTCCCACGAATCTAGGCCAAGTTTTTCTTCCTTGAATTTTCTGATATTTATCATTTTATTCCGTACTGACATTTATTCCTATCAAGAATTGATAGAATACTAAAAATAAATGAGGAGAAGATGGTTGGGGTGCGGTCAATGAAACACAAATAAGTATGATTAACTTATTTTAATGTGCCGACGTTTCGGCTAGAGTTTCTAGCCTTCTTCAGGGCTAAAAACAAAACAAGATAACAACCACAGTAAGTATAGAAAAATAAAAAAAATATAAAAAGAAAGTATAAACAAAATAATTTTACACATACAATGAATAGTTTTACAAAATAGAATTAATAAAATGAACATAGGTAATTGAAAAAGCGGGTACAAAAACTTACTTAAGGAAATGAAATAAAATTAAAGTTATATAATGCAAAGAAGTATGAACATATTAGTTATTATTAATTTAAAATTTAAATATGAAAAGAAAATGAAAATTGAGAGGAAGAAAATATATGTAACAATAATAGATGATAAAGAGGCAAATTATAAGTATAGTGTACAAAACTTATAACGCGGGCAAAGAAAATGGATACAAGTGGAGAAAATAAGGGGAAAGAGTAAAATAAAGAAAGGGGAAAGAAAACAAAAAAGAAGAATGAAAACCAACCTGTTCGCTGAAAGGTTGAGCGCCTAATGGTGGCAGCGCAAAAGTGGTCAAACTTAGAACTAAAAAAGCCGTTACAGCAATGACTAAGTGTTATTTATAAAGAAAACGTAACGGGAGGGTGAAAATAAAAAATAGAAAAATTTTAGAAGAAGAAAGCGTGTGAGAGGGTGATGACAAAAGGTGATAAGAAGAATTAAAAATATATATGAACCAACGAATTATTGAATAACGAAGTACCGGAAGATGAAGAGGAAACATAATATAGGTGGTGGACGACAAATATGTAAGAAAAGGTTTTAAAGATGAAATAATGCGTGCAAAAGTGGGCGGAAAAATACTAAAAATAATTGTACAACAATAATTTATACAATTCTTAGATTTCTTTAAGTGGCCATAAGGCATTTTATTTAATAATGTTTTTATTGTTTTATATAAATGGATATGAACAGTTGTGGATTGGTTCTTATATTTCCAGAATATATTTATAGGTTTTCTACTTATAAATGAGGTGTTTAAAACCAAAGTGTTGCAACTCCACTAAATTATATTTTGTGGTATTAAGATGTTCTATTAGCGTAGTCCTTTATAATCTCTATATTACCAGATCGGCCTGGTTGGGTTTGTATGGTTATTTTTATTTTTATAGTATTACTTTTTTTTTTTTTAGCAGTTGATAATGGGGGCTGTAGAGTGACTGAAAATAGAAGAGACAAGAATAAATGGTATTTATATAATTATAGAAATAAATACTCAATTATAATAAAACAGTAATTTGAGGAAAAGAAATAAAAAAAAACTAAATCTGTACCCGCTACATCCATGAAAGGTTAGGTTTAAGGATGTAGTACATTGTAAGGAAGTACTGTTACTAGACCAACGGTTTCGAAAGGTGGTGATTTGGTCAAAATCACGCTCGACCACAAGATTTTTTTCCCTCAGGGCCGACTCTCGGCTACAGTGAAACAGACAATGATTATCTGCCAAAGCTAGATTAGAAGTTGGAGTTTGTAGCGCAGTACCTTTCCAGTCAGCTACCCCTTAAATTACCCATATTACATTAAATTAAAAATATAAATAAATTATTATAGAGATTATAACAGGATTTCTTGCAGTAGCCTTAGTTCTTGCAGTAGTCTTCAGGATGTGGTTGGATTGCCTACGTTGTAAGTTACTGCTCTTTTATTGATTATATATTATTATTTTATAATAAGACTGAGAGTAAACTTTTGCGAATCGTTTTCTTTTGAAATTATCTATCGATTCGAATTGTAGTTCTCGATTTAGTTGGTTCTTTCTTACTAACCGAAGGGGTGTCCAATTGTTTATTCTTTTTTTTGGAATGATTGCAAAGTTTTCCTTTTTGAACTAGATATCGCTCCGCAAACTAGAACTGTAGTTAAAAATTCCATAATGCCACTAAACAAATTTTTCCTGTCCCATGAGTTTAAAATTAATTGTTTTCATTCATCTTGTTTCTAGCCCTTTCTGAGCTTCATGTTTAAGTTTTTAACACTTATGTACCATTGGTGCATGATAATTTTAATTTTTTAAAAAATTATTTGACCGAAATCCATTCGTATTTTAGGTTTGTATTATTGCTTTGGTCTATTCAAAAATGTTTTGGACGAGAAGACATGTCGATAACATTTTTCTTGATTAAGTTATAAAATAGAAAATTTTTATGGTGTTTCAATTTTATTCTCGGATCTCTGGTATCTTTATACAAAATACATTTCATCATTTTTCAAAGCAGTATCACCCAAAATATTTTTATGTAAATCGATATTTGATAACCCACATTGCCTATTAACAATGAGTAATACTGCTGGATACATACTTTTTTCCTGGTATTATTTTTTTCATTCATTATTATAGGTATTATTCCTAGAATAGAGTTTATAGCCGGTAATTATTAGTCTTGAGGTTCTTGTATAGATGAAGGGCGACCACTGCTGTCAGTGTCGGATATGAGAAACACATAAAAAAAAAGTGTTTTATGTACACCTTGTTAGTTATAAGTCAGTGTATGATAGATTTTAAAACATGGGATACATAAGTCGACGTCACACTCCAAGCAGTAGTATCTTGTTTCCTTTCTCACTTTTTCCCACATACTTGTTTCGAACAGCACACTATACAAAGTTTATACGGTGTGGTCTTATTGCCAGTTGGCGAAATAATATCAATAAAATGTCTGTCAATTGGAGCGTTAGGAGAGTAGAGGATGTTCTGCCGCCTTTGCTCTATTCCTGGAGGATAACAAAAACGCATAGCTATATAATCCACGAAAATAATTTAAGGAACTGATGAAGCACTATACTCTGGTGCGAAGGATTATGTGACTGGTTTCAAAGTCGACGGTATACTGAATTCAAAACTAAACCACGTCTCCCTCTTCAGTTAAAATCATAAAATTGCGAAAACAGAGGAAGTAAAGAATCTAGCCAAAGTCTTAGATATCTTTTGTAGACTAATCAGTTTGAACGCCTTACCTTCTCCGTAGGGACGTGACGGCCATGCGGATTGGGGGGCAGGTCTCAGTGCGCTCGGTTCGGAACGTTGTGGATTCGATCTCCACCTGGGGCAGTTAACATTCATTTTTCGGAAAGAATCTTGGCACTCCTACCTTGATAGTCCGCGGCGGCAACTCAGGTAGCCACCAGGGGTTGGCAAAAAGGACCACTAGGCCCACTTGTCGGACTTGTTCCCACCAAATAGCAGCACCAGTACCAGTACCCTATCCCAGAAGGCGAGAACAGTAAGACGAAAGTCATATCGTCTCAACCACCCCCTCACTTCTCCGGCTCTCTCATTGAGATTGAAGCTGCAGATATACAAAAGTATTCTAAGACCAGCACTACTATATGGGGCACCATTGTTTACCCACATATCAGATGGAACCCAGCGCCTTCTTCAAACTTTTCAGGATTCGATGTTGAGGAAAATCGTACGCACAACATCGTGGAGGAGGAAGAGGCCACCGGAGCTGCATCAATTGTTCGAGTTGCCCACTGTACCGGAGTTCATTAAGCGACGACACATCAAATTTTTCGATTCACTTCAGTACTGTACGAATCCGTTATTCAACACGTTAACACCTGCCCCCCCCCCCTCCGGTGCGTTGGCAACACACTACGTAAGGTCACGTAGTATTAGGATTAAGTTTTTATTAGATTTAAGTTTTTTACATTCAGAAATAATGTGTGCCCCAACACATTATACACTTCTATTAATAATAATATACTCCAAAATACTCCTTAGAATCCAGATGTTCTACAGTAAAAGGAGGAAGTACATTGTTTATAAACACGGCATTAAAATTTTTTAGGGATTTTGAAAAGGGGGGGAAAGTATAGGGGTGCTTGGTTCGAGATAAACCGTTTGGTACTTGACGCTTTGCCAGTGACTGTCACGGGATAGACTGTTTGGTACTGACGCTCTGCCCTTTGTGGTCATGCTCATGTGTTGTGGCTTTTGTGAATATATATATATTTTTATTTTTCAAGTTATTATTTCTTGTATGTAAGGAAATAATTGTCATTGTTGATAAGCCTCTTGAGTTCTTAAGAATCAAATGATTAAAATTTGGGTATTGCTTTATGTTTTGTGTAAATTGGAAATATATGTTAGGGGCTATAACTCTTCATGTAATCAACACTAAACACACTTTCAATATTATTTTGTTTTTAAGTTGTAAGACGAAATCACTAGTCCGTTCCTTAGTAACGGACTAGTGATTTCGTTTTATTATCGGCTGTTGCAAATCAATTCATATTACATTGTCTTAGCAAATCCTAGTTGTGTGTTACTGAAAACTGTACGGACTTCTCTCTCTTGAATTTAGCAGTCTATCAATACTTGAGCCAGTCAACTTTTTCGAAAGTTCTTGTCGAGTCCACAACTGTATAGCAACAGGCTACAGCGTTTTAATCTAGAACGTCACCACATGAATCGTAACCTTCTGAGTCCAACCAAGCTACTATCTTGAACTATTATTGTACTATTTTTTGTTTTAAAACAATTAAAATGGGTCTGTCCTTTTTTTCTTCTCTATTGATTTATTAGTTTTAATACATATATTTTTTTTTTACTTTTAAAAGTCTATTATTTTCTATTCCTCAATTTGTTCTTCTATTCCTATCATAATCATAATTAGGAAGCTGTGTCCAGATTTATTAGCAGCCATCTATAAATACTTTCTTATTCTGCTAAACTAAACTGCGTGATAAAACTTTATAAAATAAAAAGTTTATTATTCTGGGACTAGGTCCTTTTAGAACAATTATAATGTAATTATAATAACATATATAGGCCGAAAACAATGTTTCCGCGCTTAATTAAAACTTAAATTAAAATTACATTTAAATAATTTTAGCTACAGAGAGGAAAAAAATAAAATAACTGACTAAATAAAAAAAAAAAGAAAAAAAAGAAAAAAAGGTAGTTACAAATTTTTTATGCTATTATAATAGTACTAGAGTCCAACAGGAGAAAAAGGCTGTTGTTTTGCCCTAATTTTTCATTACTTTTATTAAAAACTGTGCATAAATACTTGTTAAAAATTATGGGTCTGCCAACTATAAGTAGGTTTTTAGGTATAGCTATTTCAAAATAAATTCATCAACTACTATTTTTATGAGATGTTGCTTTTTTAAAAAAATGTATCTCGAGAACTATTGAACGTAAATAGCTTTAGTAGATCAAGTATTTTAGTAAATTTACTCTTCTTTAAATATTGTTCTCTTAGGTTTTCTAGTATTGTTGTTAGTTTTAAAGATATAGAGCTCCGTATGAAATTTTTTTTTAACGTTTTGAAACAGCCGACATTTTTTATTTACCCCACCTATTTTTGGCAGATTGTTCAATTTTTACTAGTAATTATACATAGTTTGCATTTAAGTAATTAACGATTGGGGTGAAATAACTGGGTTTTTCTTCCCGGCTCTTGTACTATAATATTGGATTAGATTGGTGAAGTAAAAGGCAGTTAAAAACAAGGATTGGCACATGAAGTATGTTTGAGGGAATGGAGTTAGACCTGGTCGCACGGGATTGGGCTGAGAATTTTAATTGTTGGTTTTCTAGGATATAGGAGAAGCGCTGAGTACTAATTACTTGGAATTGAAAGGAAGCTAGGAAATACTGGCATCGGAAGGATGATGGATAAATATCCCGAAAATAAATCATACTGCGCAATTCATAAGACTATTTTTTTTAAAATAATTTATTTATTGTTATATACAACTGTATATAAGACTCGGGTATAGGTATAGTAGTATGTATAGTATGTAGTAGGTATAGTAGTATATATGTATATATATAACACTCGGGTGGAGGGAAGAAGGCCAAGAGGAAAACCACGCATTTCCTGGGAGGTGAGTGTTAGGGAGGCGGGATATAGTGGAGGAGGAGAAGGGAGATGGTCTAAGAGCAAGATACCTGGTCCAGACAAACTGTATCCCCACACTGTGCGAGCGGTAAAGGGGATAAAATGATTATGATGAATAATTCTAATAAAATAAATTAATGCAAATAATTCTCGAAATTGTTTAGTATTCATTACTATTCCAAGCAAAGCTGGCTCTATCCCAGTATTCGTAGATAATACATCCTGTGCACATTTATATATCAAATCCTAATAACTAAAAACTCTCCCTACATCATTGCCCCTTTTTCCCTACGTTTATCCATTCATCAATTAACCAAAAGATCCCAACCTACTGATCTCGATATCCCTACTTACAGAACTATCTCCTATAAAAAATATTTTGCTGCCCGAGCTACCTCATTTTGGAATTCCCTACCTATATCTATCCGCAAAGGTTCCACCTTAACCTCATTTAAACATAAAACAGACAAAAGCTTCATAACTCTGTTCATAAGTGTTATTCTAAGGGACTAAGTGACCTAGAATAAAGATTGATTTTTTTCATTTCATTTCAGCCAGTCTTATATTACTGTATATACGAGTTTGAAGAAGAGAGAGTTGACGTTGTATGGAAAATAATTGTATGCGAAGTCTCGTGTAAGATTTCATAAGAAAATAGGAAAGAATACACAAGTTGACGTGGAGAAATAGCATGTAAGAGTTAAGGTTGATTAGTCAAGGCATACCGGATCTAGGGGAGGGCCTACGGTAGTAATGCATATTAAATCAGGTTTGTCCAGCCCAACCTGACGTGAGCACCTAAATCCAAACACAGCCCTGGAACTCTTCTCGTAGCCTGCTGGAATCGGTTAGTGAATATATTTATCCTTTATTTATTAGGAGGGTGGGTTCTACGGGCCAACTTAGCTTGACTCAATCCTCCAAGTATGTTCAGGTTCAACTTCAGTCTAAATTATTTAGCATTGTTTGTCCTCTTGGTCGAATACTGCTGAGCGGATAATGTTAGGTGCAATTGTCTTAATGTAAGAATATCCTGTTCGGAAGTGGATCAAGCTTATATGGTGCACAACTGGAAACAACTTTCTCAAACAAATTTTTATCGTTTTAATTTGAAAAAAATAAGAAGAAAAATCAATTTTTTAAATAAATTAAGAGACAAATAAATCAGTAAATAATTTATAATAAACAATTGTATTATAGTTATTTTTTGTTTTAGTACAATTCATTCTTAATTATTAAATATCAAAAAAATTGTGAAATAAGTTAATATCAAGGGATTAGCATAATCCTACTCTCCTTCAAAGCAAAAGTGAAGCCAAAAAAGCCACGCCCACGAAATGAAAGCCTACGTTGAGGTTTATAGGAATATATCCCTTTTCCATTATACTTTTTTCTCAGAGGATAATATAGATGAAAATTAACCAGAAAATAAATAACTGACAATCATCATAATGCTCATTACATTATATTAAAATCTAAAGATGAAGTAATTAGGAAAAAATGACAAATAAAACGGCTGATCAAAATTTTGTCGAAGTATAAAGACAGATTTACTTTTTTGAGTGGATCTGGTTTTCTTTTTTATTTAAAAATAAAATACGCGTTCAGATTGTTTTCCTGCTGCATAGTGTACACTAGTGCTTCAAACGTATGCTAAAATAAAAAATAAAAAAACTACTTTTTTCACTTAAAAACCTTCAAATTTTTGGAGTGAAAAATTAATTTTTTTATTTCTTAAAAAATTAGTATTTAAAGTTTTTTTTTGGGAATGATATAAACGAAAATAAACTTGCTATACACTTAAATGCAATTGTTAGAAACTTTGCTTAAAGTGATTGTTTGAGGATTTTTCATTGGCTTAGGTTTGTTAAATATTTTTTTCGATCTATTTTGTCCTTATTTTTAACAAAAATATTATCTCGCTATTTCATAAAGTTTTTAGTGATCGTCATGTAATATTTTAATACTATAAGCACTGATCTGCTATACCTTGAATACCGTCTGGTTGTGGAGGTTTAGTATATCGTACATCTCCCATTTTTTACAGTGAACAATATAATACTTAATTGACTGTCTTAAACTACTTTTTTTTTAAATTTTTATTATTACTATTGTTTTTGACTCTATATTATATAAACAAGTTTTTATTGATCACCTTAAAATATTTAATTTTACATATAGTGCAATTAAATGAATAGTTGGATAATGTGTAAAATCGGAGATGGTCCGCTGTTAAGTTACCCCCATAGTAAGGAA
>NW_027114397.1:201744-209603 GCF_000696795.3 Halyomorpha halys | reverse complement strand
GCTGTAGCCGTAAGTCTACCCTGTGGGTTATGGTGCCCTACTGAGGTCAACCCAGCTTCATAAAGTTGGCCCTCTTAATTGGAGAAAAATTCTGGTGGTTGAGGGTAATCTTGAAAAACATTACCTCGTTGTGTGACTGTTGTTCTTAAAATAGTACTTCCTTATAAAGTGCTGAACATATGATCCTTCTTGGGCTTCTGTGGTATAAATCTATTTATTTTTCATTTTTTTCCCATCCGACATCCTTTATTAATTTTTAAACCCTCTACATAATTTTTTCATGTTCCTATTGGAATGAACGCCTTGCCCAATATTTTTGGATGTAGAGTTTCAAAAAAAAAGAAAAGAAAGAAAATAGTCAAAATTGAGGATCCTCTTACTTCCCTCTCTAATTGTTAGTATATTTTCCAGGTTGTCGGTATATTAATTTTTCACATTTCGCCGATAAAAGGGTAACGAAAATTGGATTGGATATTGAGATGGATACTAGAACTCTATTGATATGATGATGTATGCTGTCATCCATTATGTCGCAAGTCATGTGAACTAACACATGTCAAAGGAGATACCTATCTAAGACAGCTTACTCCTCCAACTGACAGCTGCTATTTCAATGATTAGCCCCTAGACTACACAGACAGACGCACTCTCACTTTGAACCTCTGAATATGTTTTGATTTATCTATTGAATATATTCGAACATGCATTATATCTGTACGAGGAGAAGATGGTTGGAGGTGCGGTCAAAATGAAACATAAATTAGTTGATGTGACTTATTTAATTGTGCCAACGTTTCGGTTAGAGTTTCTAGCCTTCATCAGGGCTAAGAACAGAACAAGATAACAACCAATGAATGTAGAAAATAAAAAATAAAATATAAACGAAATGACAAAGTGAATAATTTTACAGAAAGGAATTAATAAAATGAAGTGATGATAATATTAATTCCTTTCTGTAAAATTATTCACTTTATTTCATTTTGTTTATATTTTATTTTTTATTTTGTATATTAATTGGTTGTTATCTTGTTTCGTTCTAGAAACTCTAGCTGAAACGTTGGCACAATTATATAAGTTATATCAACTTATTTGTGTTTCATTTTGACCGCACCCCAAACCATTTTCTCCTCGGATAGTTATCCATGATCAACTATCTTTCATAATTATTATATCTGTAGTTATAACGTCGTCGCCATGTTTAAATAACGCCTTAGAAAAACAAAAGTCTGGCAATACATGGATACATCATGTAAATTATCCCTTATAGTACAAGAGCCGGGAAGAAAAAAAGGCAGTTATCTCACCTCAATTTATGATTACTTAAAACTATGTCTAATTACAAATCAAAATTGACGAGTCTGCCAAGATAGGTAGGTAGTAAAAAATGGCGGCTGTTTCAAAACGTTAAAAAAACATCAATTTCTCATTTGGAGCTCTATATCTTAAAACTACCAATAACACTAGAAAATGTAAGAGAACATTATTTAAAAAAAAAAGTAAATTTACTGAAATATTAGCCCTAAAAGAGCTATTTACGTCCAATCTTAATCTAATCTTTCAGTAAATTTTTAAGAATTTTTTCTTTTTAAAAAGCTATATCTCGAAAACTATTTAGCGTAAATAACTCTATTAGGGCTCATATTTTATCAAATTTACTCTTCTCTAAATGACGTTCTCTTAGGTTTTCTTGTGCTGTTCCTACTTTTTAAGATAGAGAGCTCCGAATGAAAAAGTTCTTATTTTTATCGCTTTGAAACAACCGCCATTTTTTATTCCCCCTACCTATACTTGGCAGAATCAACAATTTTGACTATTAATTATACATAGTTTTCATTAAAGTAATCAAAAATTGGGGTGAGATAAATATCTTTTTTCTCCTCTTGGGCTCTTGTACTATTATCCCCATAATTGGCTTGCAAGTGAATGACGATAAAGCGAAATATATGCACGAAAGCCGAAAAATGCTCTCTAACGACATTGTCTGCGTGATGCCAACTCGTTTCTGAAATCAGACTGTTTGAAATACGGCCCTACAATAATATCAATAAATGATCAACGGACTGAGTATTACCCACCGTATAACATGGGCGAACTGAGCTTTCTCTCATAAAGAATACTGAAATCCCTAAAAGTCTGAAGTTAAGGGTGTACAATGCCGTGATAAAGCCAGATATGATTTACGGCAAGTTTGCAGAAAACTTGGAAACAGTAGTCCAGGATCGACAGAGGTAGAGAAGGCTGGTTCGGGTGGCCAAAGATCTACTAGGTCTTTTACTAGACAAACGGTATAAATTTCAATCCATTACAAAGGACTGATCTACATGACTATTATAAGGCCTATCTGGACATACGGAGTTAAGCTTTGGGGCTCCACTAAACCATCAAATTCCTCCCGAATCCAACCCTTACTGTCTAAAATCCTTCGTAAAATCCTTAATGCTCCTTACTTTGTCTCAAATCAAGTCATCCATCTGAACCTCAATGTTCCGTATGTTGCCTATTTGGCCAGAACCAGACACCATTTCTTCCATGATAAACTTTCCAACCACCCAAATCCACTTCTTTCTTACCTGGCTTCTCCTTCATTACCTAATAATCCTCCTAGGCATTTGAAAAGAAGATGCCCTCGAGATCTTCTTCTCTAGAAATGTTATTGGAGTTCTATCAGTGGGTAGATTCTCCACATATTTGTATCATGTCACTATGTCACCTACAGCAAATTGACTTGTTGTATATATGTGTATACAGTTGTAAATTACAATAAATAAATTATTAAAAATTAATAAAATTATTACTAGATTAATGTATTTTTAAGAAAAATATTATGGGGTATGAAAAAAAAAATTACTATTTCAAAAACAAATTTTATCTTGTAATGTAGATAATTGTGAGCAGAGTGGCTCAGGACTAATGTACTGTGCTACTAAATTCAAGGGCCCGTTTCCAACCCAGAATATCATTATTTATTCTGTTACCGCAACGGTGAATCAACCCTGTGGGTTTGGAAGCCCAGTCGATTCCTTCCAGCTTCATAAGATAGGTTATCTTACTTGGAAAAATCAGGTGTTCGAGCGTGATTTTGAGCAAATCACCTCCTTGCACAGCCGTTGGTCTAGTAACAGTACTTCCTAATTAAGCACTGCACACCTAACCCATCATGAGTTGTAGTGGTACAGATTTATTTTTTTAATTTAATATAGACAATTAGGTATCCACTTACCCAGGAAGTGAAAAAGCTATAACGTAGGTCGATTGACAGATTTTTTTTGTTTTGGGGAGGAGGATTTAGCAATGCTTTGCTGTTAGTGCTTTAGGTGCTAAAAAGGCTGTGTGGAATTACTCCCTCTAATTCTAGCAGATTAGCAAGTAACGCTTTGAAGTAGGTTCAGTTCTTAATTCAACAGTGGTTAATAGAATTAGCTTTGGAATCCTTTGTAATTTGCTCTTTAAGCCTTCAACTATCTTGAGGACATTCCAATTTCTCTAAACCTCTCGACCTGAATGCTTTAATTTGTATCTTTGTAACATTTTTGTTTTTCAATTTATTATTGTTGACATTGCTCCGCCTAATATGCTGTTTATTATAGAGAAAACAAACACCATGCGAGATTTCCCATTGTTTCAGCCCAATCCTCAATGCCTCGGGAATAGTGGAAAACTGATGGTATTTTTTCGCACTCATCTCATACTGTCCCATAACTTTAATTATATTTAAGAAAAATACAACAAACCGACATACAGAACTTATCGTTAACATATTACCAAGTTAATTAATTAGTTAATTTATTAAAAAAGTAACAATGTTAATTTCCACCTTTTTACACGTTTTTCCTCTTTTAAACATATTTTAAATTTTTTATATTTACTTACCCAAATAACGTGTAACTTATTCTTTCCTTTCAGGAATTTGTTCATCTTTGTAACGTATTTTTTAACTCTGAGTCTTATCGCACGTACATGAATTTATTATATAAAAAATTTTTAGTGACCACCGTGTAATATTTTAGTTGCATATAAGGTGGACAAATAAAAATTTGTCATAAAGAATTAAGTTGAATAACACATTTTGTAGAAAAAAAAGTTATCTGCATCAATCATTCTGACTTCAACTGGAGGTACAGTGTCATACCCATCCTTTATAATATTATTGTTATATACATTTTTTTTTCCCATTGATTTGTAACATCGAAGGAAACAATATTTACTTATAGACAATTGTATGCTACTCTGTCCTGGTGCAGGATCAAAGATGGAATAAAAATTCAGTCCAATTTAAAGAAACAAATATATACGAACATTGTTTTTGAAGAGACACTAAATTGAAGTACAAATTAAAATGCTAATCAGGGATAAAGTCTTGAAATTTATTATTTTTCCTGCTTACACTACATTGAAAAAAACAAAACAATCTGAACCGAATAAATGTAAATTAGAGTTATAAAATTTCAGCATCGTGTTGTACAATTTAATGAACAGTCGTATAATTTTTAAAATGGGGATTGGTCCACTGTTAGGCGGATATAACCCCCCAATACCTCCTTCCAAGTCCTTAATAATTACATAAAATTAAATATTATTTTAATTCAATAAGTAAATTATATAAAAATAATCAGTATATGAATTATATGTCACAAAAAAGACATGTTCCCTGAATAGCCTCCGATAGAACCCTAATGACGGGGCCAATTTATTTTCAATCTTCTCAAAGCATTATAAGGAAGTCTTGGAGGAACAATATAATTGGCTAGCATGGCGATATTTTTAGACCGGGTTAGCAACACACAAGAAAAGTTTATTTATAACTATATAATGATAAAAATCTTACAAATAATACCAAATTAAAATTAAATGGTCATTCTTATAAAAAAATCAGGAAAATATTATTATTATAGATGGATAACTGATTCCTATCCAGTATTTTAAAAAAATACATATTACAAACTGGATTTGGTTTAGTATGAATCAATAACAAGAAACTTGTACTTTTACAAAAACAAAATTTTCGAATGTTTCCTCAATAATATTTCAACACTAATTATCATTAACGCTGATTTAGTTAGTATTAGCTAATGTTTATTTTAAACAATAAAATGTTTCGGGTAACCGAAAGTCAGAATGGGTGCCCCCATAATGTAGACACTAATAGACCGCCTCATGTTGCCAACAGCAAACTTATCTCCTCTAGCGCCCTCTGTGGGGAGAAGAAGACACAGGGATGAGAGAGCCATCTTTTTATACAGGCAGTCATTTTTTCTTCACTCTTATTCAGTACAAAAAAAAGCCATGAGTGAGTAGAGAAATTCTGGAGTAACCCCCTGCAACAGAGGAGGAGAGGGAAATATTGGAATGTGGAGAAGAAAAAGGAAGGATGAAATAAGTCCACGTCTTTCCATATAACTCACTATCATCATCATTAAAATCCACAGACTCTAATCAAAATTAATTAACTCTCTCTAACAATAAATGTATTTTTTGGGCACCCCCTACACTACCCGTAAATTATTCAATAGATATTTCTTTCTGTTAATAATGTTTTAATTTCATAAAAATTCATTTTTCATTGCAATTAATTAATATATACAGTCTACTACAAATCGAACCAGCCTATCAAAAGTGAAGAACCTGACTTTATACAAATTTAATCAACAAAAGTATCATTAAATTCCATGCATTGTTTAATTGACTCAGTATGATAATAACTTTATTCAAATTCTATTTATTATGAGTGCAAAGTTTTTTCATTAAAACAAGTTGTTGATATAACATCTGTTGTGTATTTCGATTCGTCCTGATATTGAAGGATGTTTGGACTGTACTTAAATGTGTTGCGGGTCCAACCCATTAAATTTCGGAGGATAGAATTTTTGTATGTGTGCCTCTTTCACTCCGGATATGCAACTTCGTTTAATGTTGTCAATATTATAATCGATAATTACTAGTATTTATTCTTTGAGTAGAATAATCAAAGAATCTGTTTGTATATATGCCGAATAAAATTTATTTAAAAAACTTTGAATATCGTAGAGGATTATGATGAACATGAACTGTAATAGTCGACTTCAACGTACAGTTTCCTGTCTTTTTAACTTTGTCTGAGGATTAAAAGTTAGTCTTTAGTCTAGATGTAGTCCAACATAGTGGATCTGTTCGGTAGGGTAATACCAACATTATTAACAGATACTGTCGGTTGGTTCACGACGAAAGGTAAAGGTGATTTGATGGAATTCGTTTAATCATCCGCTTTCGACACCATTCTTCGAGGTTTGTGAAATGGGATTGTAGAATTTGGGTTACAATTAATGGGTTATTAATAACTGGGAGCACACATGTATCATCGGCGTACGTGTTGAGGATAGTGTTAGGATTGGCTGGGATGTCAGCTGTATATACAGTTTGGAGGATGGGACAGATGATACTACCTCGAGGAACTCCAGTGGACTGAACATGAAGATGAATAAAAGTGTTATAAAAATTCATTTAATAAAATCAAAAATAATAAAGCTAATTTTTAATTTTAATTCATTGCAATAATTGAAATCAAACTTTTACGATTCTGTTCATTTATTTATATGTATGCCGGATTCTAGCAATAACAAAGCTAGTTTTATCTACAAAATTCTTTTGTTGATTAGATTAGATTTTTATTTAGGGCGATCAACATCTAGGTTATTACACCCTTTTAACTTCATCTATCTTCTTGACTTTGACATTTGATGGTTGAATGTAGTCTATTTCCTTTTTTTATATTTATGTTGATCATTGTTTGAAAGAAGAAAAAATAAATTTTCTTTGTATCATTGTTATATCATTGTTCAGCATTGCAGAATAAATCATCTCTCATTTAATTTTCTAAAGTTCGTTACTCATGGTCAATATATCTAAACAAATACTTGATGTCGTTATGATCAAGCGATTTTGAAACCTATTCTAAGACATTGTTTCAAAATAAACTCCCCTACCATGTTCTATGACCCCGATATTAACATGATGACCCTAAACAGTGGACAGGTGACCGCTTACTAAAATAGGATCTGTCACGTCACATCAGACAATCTCTCATGCAACTTTCAGTGGACAGAATGAGGGCATTAGGGTCGATTCGCGCCTACAACGAAGGTAACAGGTATGCAATATTATGAGCCGAGTGTTTAAATATGGCTATATCATTATCACATGCATAATGATGCAGTGTTGATAAGTGTAAGTATAAAAACTACAACAATTAGAAAAACCTCACCCTTGTAGTTATGTATTTAAAGTAGTTATGTATTTGAAGTAGTTATGTATTTAAATTAGTTATAGTATTCACAAAGACAACTAAAAAAAAATATTTGACTGGGTGGGTACTTTCTTACTTTTACAGTTCCCAATAACTAAGTTTGTTTCACCAAATGACCATATCTCCCTGTACTGTTTCTTATCTCCTCTTAATGATTCATTATATTACGATTAATATAAACTATATATTTATTCATTAAATTATTATTTTTTTACTATTATTATTTTTATTTATTTATTTTCTTAAGCTTATTAATCCATTCAAGTATTTCTTTTATCCAACTTTTTATTATATTTTATTTTAAATCTATATATTAATTTTGTTTTAGTAAGATTTATTTATTGTTTGTTTTTTCTTAAACTGATCTACTGCTGTGACTATTATTACTGGTTTGGTCTTACATTGGCGTCTAATAGTGAATTTGTTTAACGGGTCACCGGGAGTATCTGAGAGGGTGATTCAGGAGAGTGAATTTGTCGATGAAATGAAATAAAAATTGTGAAAAGGAAGGAACTAGAAAGGGAAAGAAAAAAGGAATAAGTTGAAATATTTGTATTTAGTGTATAGACTGAAATTGATT
>NW_027114397.1:167486-201678 GCF_000696795.3 Halyomorpha halys | reverse complement strand
ATATATGTGAGTTAAATTACATATATTATTTTTTATATACTTAGATCCTTATTTTTATCGTATTCTTGTATCATTAAGTTTTGTTGTATCCTTTTTTAGCTGCTCTTAAGTTTTAATGCTTCTCTCTTTTTTATATGAAGTATCATGGTGAATCAAGATCAGTTAGTGGGAATTGTAAAAGTAAGATATTTATATTCCATTCCAGATATTCTAGAATTTATTTCTTTTCCATTTTCAATTTCATTTCATATTCCAGATCCAGTCAAATATTTATATTTTGTTTTCTTCGTGAATACATAACTACTTAAAATATATAGCTTCACCTCTTATAATTATTTTAAATATATAACTTGATCATAAGTAAACATGATCAACTTCCTTGATAAGTAAATACAGAATATTGTGTTTTAATTTCAGACCTGAAGTTAAAAGAGAAAGATAAAAAAGTGTAAAATTTACATAAATATATAGCCATGCAAAACTGAGAAGGTATCTTCGTGATATATTGCGGAACGGGAAGGTGGGCCGGCATTCATTACAAAATCATTGAGACTAAATGCCTATAGATATTTTTAGATGGCCCATATATCATTGAAAGAGCCCTGCGAGCTCCACCCTGGCTCCCACTCTGCTAAACTACTCGATAAACCGATATCATTTTCTCTCTTCTTACCTACTTTTTTACCTGATAACACTTCAGTCATAGCCGCCGGCTGACTCCGGGAAATATTCCCTGTGTTGTATTTTTGTCTATAATATTGATATGTGGTTTAAGGCAGGGGTTTTCAACCTTTTTGTAACCATGGAATAATAAGTTACCCTGGGCTCTGTTTCATAATAAAGTACAAACTAATACTCTTAGTCTTGTCGATTTAAGTTAATACAATTACACTGACTAGTACAATAGTAACTTGTACTTTAGTACATTTAACTCCTGTAATATCACTAATAGTCCTCTCTATTATGAAAAAAAAATTAGTATTAGTGTAATTATAACGTTGTTTCAATACTTGTATTTTGAACTAATACTATTAGCTTTCATTATGAAACAGGGTAGCGCTTTTATTCCCATTAAAATAAGTTTTATTTTAAAAAAAATAATAACTTTTAATAAAAGTGAAGCCAACTGTTGACATCAGATCCTGATCGTGCCTTACTATATGAACCCTGAATGCAGGAACGAGAGTTTAAAATATATATATATATTTTTAAATTATTTATTTAATGTAATTTACAACTGTAATAGGTACAATAGGTAAATATGTAGTATGTTTCATATACACTTGAAAAGCTTGAGAAGGAACCACCCGTTGGTGGTACTTCAAACATTAATTTAAATTAGAAGGTCCCATGGCCATCTTCTTTTCAGACGCCTCGGAGGATTATCAGGAATTTTTAAGGATGAAAGATTAAGAACTAATGGGTTAGGATGGTTAAGGAGTTTGGAATAAAAAGACGCATATCTGTTTTGGGTCAAATCTGCAACGAATGGAATATTAAGGTCTTTATGAATGAGTTTATTTGTGAATTAATAAGGAGCATCAAGGATTTTACGTAGGATTTTGGATTGTAACGATTGGATGCGGGAAGAATTTGATGATTTGGTGGAGCCTCAGAGCTCAATTCCATATGTCCCAATTGGTCTGATTATTGTAGTGTATACTAATTTTTTGTAGTGAATGGGAAGTTTAGAGCGTTTGTCAAGTAAGTGTTGTACAATCGGAATCTACGAGCAGTTTCTTGTCGTTTCAGTCTTGTGTGTGGATTCCAAGTAAGTCTCTTGTCAAGATGGAGTCCTAAGTATCGAATCTGTTCAACAGGCATTAATGGTGTATTTAGAAAGAATACTGTAGGACAGGAGGGCAGAGGTTTACGACGGAGAGTAATGGTGATCTGGTGGGATTTGTCAGGATTTATTTTGATCCTCCAGTTTTTACACCATTCTTCAATAGATGTTATGTGTGCCCGATAGTGTTTGTGATGCATTAGTTATGTCGTTGTTTACAGAAAGTATACATGTGTCATCAGCGTATGTTGTTAGGACTGTGTTAGGGTGGGTTGGGATGTCAGCTGTATAAACTGTATAAAGAATGGGACCTAAGATACTACCTTGAGGAACACAGGCGGACTTAGAAAAGAGTGATGAGTAGGCTAGGTTATGATTTACTTTAAAGGTTCTATCAGTGAGGTAGGAGCGGATTATAGGGAAATATGTTGGTGGTAGGGATTGCCGAAGTTTATAGAGCAGACCTGGATGCCAGACTTGATCAAAAGTTTAAAATATAAAACTTATTTTTCTGCTTATAAGTGAACATAGCCATATTTTTATTTTGTCAAGTATTATTACTTACAAGGGCAAACTACTGGATAGTGTGTTAAGATAGAGACGATTTTATTATATATGAACAGCAATATCGGGAGGGGGGTCTCATTCGTTAACATATTGCTTATCTTGTGACGACTTCGCCACCGCTATCATGTGTGCGTCCTATAATCGCTTCCTCGGCCAGATAGGCTGGTAGGGAAATGATGGATACCATGTGAATTCGCTTCAGGATCTCGAGAAACGTTGCTTTTCCCTCAGATGGCCAGCTTAGCATAGGCTATGGTGTGGTAGTTGGGGCAGTCCATTCCTATTTTTCGTGCTACAATTGTGGCGTCTTCAGGGTCAGGGTAAGTGAGGGGAAAAAATAAGACACCCTGTAGTAGTGGTATTTATTGCCCCCTATCAAAGCTATACATAGTGTTATAGTAAATGTTTTCATGAAAATATCGTCACTGCTACACAATGTACTGTAAGCTATTACACTATACCTAGTGCGACAGTACTGTAACGACAGTATGTTTCATTTTTTACAAAATATGAATTTTAAATTATAATTTATCCAAAGAACAATTTTTATTTGAAGCTGTTTAGTAATGTTGATCGAATTATCTTTTTAAATAAGAACTTTTTCACACAGATAGTTTAATTATTTATTTATTTATTAATATTATATATAACTGTATTAATATCTATGAAACAAGTAAATATGATGTTATTTACACAATGGCATGATACAGATTTATGGATAATGAAACCTTTGATAGAACTCCAATAAAAATTTTAGAGATCTTTTCAGACACCTAGGAGAGTTATCAGATAATGAAGGAGAAGGCAAGTTAGGATCAAATGGGGTTGGTTGATTAGGAAGTTTATCATGGAAGGATTGGTATCTGATTCTGGCCAAATCGGCAACATATGGAACATTAAGGTTCTCACGTAAGATTTATCTCGTAGATTTTAAGAAGTATAATTAAGTAAACTGGGAGGTAGCCCTGGGGTAAGGCGCGTGGCTACTAACTCCAAGAACCCGAGTTAAAATCCGACTGTAGCCGTTAGTCAACTTCTGTGGGTTCTGGTGTCCTCTTGGGGTCTACCTAACCTCTTAAATTGGGTACCATAAGTAGGCGAAAACCTGGCCGTCGACCGTGATTCTGGCCAAATCATCTCCTTGCACAACCTTTGGTATAGTAGCCATAGAGCCCCCGACCCTACATGGGTTGTAGCGGTACAGATTTAATTTTTTTATTAACTGAGTAAACTGTAGGTAAATTGTCCGGGTGGCGGTCAATAAAGATACAAAAAAGTAAAAGACTATTCCCATTTTGTCTCACTTCGTCAGGGCTAAAAAAAAACAAAAACAAGATACGGACATTATAAGATGTGACAAGAGAATTAAAACACATATACAAAGAAAGACATCATATATATTCTTTGTATATGCATATTAATTTTCTTGTCAGATCTTACAATGTTTGTATTTTGTTTTCATTTAGCCCTGATAAAGCCCTACAAATTGGGGTGAAGAGTTGGTTACCACTAAATAGTTTTTTGTATCTGTATTTACCGCCGGTCAATCCCCCTAAAATATATGAAGTATATTTTACGTTTAGAGTACGATAAATTACATGGTATTATTTACTCTAGATTTCTTTTAATTTAATATAATTGTTGAGAAAACGTGTCTATTTTTAATGAACTCTTATCGGGCTCCTTCTCACACTCACCGCTTTGTCCCCTAGAAGGCATCAGCTATTTCTATTTTTGTTATCTTCTATTTACATTTAGTCAATTTAAGCAAGTAAACAATGAATTTAGTTTGTAATTAGTTTAAAGAAAGGATTCAATTCCATTTGTTACAGTCACTACCCGTAAACGGCTCTGCACAGTCTAGATTGCTAAGTTAATTGGATTTTATTTATCTTAATAGTTTTTCTTCGTAAAACTATTTTTTAGTTATTATTGTAATTTAACACAGCCTGCCTTTTAATATAAATAACATTTTTCAATAGTGGTCGAACTTCCGTCTGTGGTTTCACCATGGTGAACTTGGCATTTTGTAATCAATGCTACAAGCCACTGTTAACAAAGCAATTCAACTTGAGCTGAATGCTTATTGCTTCTAGGAATTGAACCCCTGGCTCGGCGAAAAGCCTTGTAATGGAAATAAACCGCTTAGAGCAACTGATTGTTGCTAGAACAGAATTATTCTTGCTTTGGAAAAGCAAATAGATTTCTTCATTAAACAATTTAAATAAGTAGACGGCATTTCTGGGCAATAATAAATCCAAAATGTGCAAAATCGGGCAGTAAAACTCAAAATGTTTTCAAAACGCCACAATTCTGTAATAATCAACTTTATTATTTAATTTATAATATAAATACATAGAAAAATAACCTAGTCTTATATATTATATACAAACTAGTGATTTGGGATTATGTGGTTGTAATCAAGTATATGGTACAGGTGTTTTAAGATGTGTTTCTCAGGGATTTTGCCCATGATAGGTAACAGAGAGATTGGATGATAAGAGGATTGGTATTCTGGCGCCTTTTGAGGTTTGGGTCTCAAATATTAAAACTTCTTTTTGGGTGAGCCCCACTCTATTTATATACTGGTATATTTTGAGTACATACTTACACCACGGAGCGAAAACAAAAATAACATTCATTCTTAAGTGCTGTACATTCTTCATTATGGAATAGTTGATATCCTATATCTGCTTTAAATATATTTTTATTCTATCAACTACTCTCTCTACCTAATTTTTAATAATAATTATAACTAAATTTATGGACAAACGACTTGAAATCCTCTCACAGGAAAAAAAGACAGGAAACTGCTCATCGATTCCGACTACTAAAGTACTTACAAGAATACCTAAACTTCCAATCCATTTGTCAAAGACTGATCCAAATGACTATAATAATGCCTATCAGGTATATTCGGAGTTGAGATTTGGGGCTCCAATAAACCATCGAATTCCTCTCGTATCCAATCCTTACATTCCAAAATCCTTCATGTTCCTTACTTTGTCACAAAAAAAAAAAAAAAAATCTAAAGACCTTAATGTTCCATATGTAACCGATCTAGCCCGAACCAGGTATCAATCCTTCCATTATAAACTCCCATCACCCAAACCCACTAGTTTTTGATCATTCTTGAAAATCCTCCGAGGCGCCTGGAAAGAAGATGGCCTCGAGACCTCCTAATGTAGAAGTGTTATTGGAGTGCTGCCAATAGGTAGTTTCTCTACATGTCTGTATGATGCCATTATAATCTAGCATCAAATTTACAAGATTTATTTTTAGGTAAATACGGTTGTAAATAAACGGAGGAAAAAAAACAAGACCCCTCCTCTTTCACTCAGACGAATGGCTCCTTGTGAGATTGTAAGAAGTTATACTTAAAACAGTATCCTTCTGCGACAGAGGCTTTTTCCTTTAATATGAGGAAATGTATAACTCAACATTGACAAGTTTAGAAATGCGCCAGTCATGTCAACATGTGACATGCAATATCGTTCCTCAAGTTACACCTTCCCATGATTGGAGTTTTTTTTACGTGTCAGTTCCATGATTCCATTTCAGTGAAAGATGATATTACTACTAGTTCAAGAGCCCAAGAGAAGAAAAAAAGGCAGTTATTTCACCAAATGTTTTGATTAATTTAATGAAAACTAAGTATAATTACTAGTAAAAATTTATGTGTCTGCCAAGTATAGGTCGGAGGATAAAAAATGGTGGCTGTTAAAAAAAAAAAAATTCATTCCGAGATTAATTTCGTTAAAACTACCTATAACACTCAAACAATAGATCACCATTTAAAGAAGAGTAAATTTAATAAAATATGAATAGTTTTTGAGAGATAGATTTCTCAAAATAAATTAACTTAATTCTAATTTTTCATGAAATTACTAGTCGAAATTGACGAGTATGACAATTATAGGTACGGAGAATAAAAAATTATGGCTGTTTCAAAACGTTAAAGAAAAATTTCCATTTAGAGGTCTATATCGTTATAACTATTTGTTACCTGTGTATATGTTGTTAATTATTTGTTAAAACTTTATCACAACAATATCATTGTTGTGATAAAGTATTAACAAATAGTGACTGTGATAAATGATTTAAATGTGAATATTGACTAATTAGAAATTGTTTTTTTGACCTGGACAGAATAGCCTGGAGTTGTGTTTAAAAGTCATATAATTCCAAAATTGTATTTAGTAGATTGTCCCTGAGAATGGCCGGATTGGCCGAAACGTTGGATTCATAAGAAAATAAAATGTGTTGAGACTAAAATGGATAGAAATTAAATTATTTATTTTAAAAAAATTAACCAGTCTCAATAAAGTGTTTAAGATTATAAAATAATCTTACTGATTTTAGAATATTTACAAAATATAGTTCCATCATAAATCTATTTCTTATACAAGCGTGTACCCCAATTTCTCTTTTTATCCGTGTATCGTGAATAAATTAAGGATTTTTCTTTATTTGAATTTCTCTTTTTCTATCTAAGCTCAGGGAATTCCTTGCTAACAATAGTTAAAACTGTCTCCTGCTAATTAATTTAAATTTTGTGTCTAGCTAATAACCTGGCAATAAAAACAATAATATTACATTTTGTTATTATAGTTACAGTAAAAAATTTAAAATAGTTGTGTTTAAAAAATGATTAATTATTGTTGATTCTATTGTATTTTATATTAATTAATTTTTTTTTTTTTTATGATTTCTAGATCACTGAGGAAGGAAAATACTTCGTGAACTACCCAAGGTAGGTGGAATTTGATTTCCTTTCTTATTAATTACAACGAAAATTATTTTTATTAAAGAAAACAATTCAGGTTTGTTTTAAAAAATTATAATTTTTTTTTAAACAACGTATCGGGCACATATTAGTGATGCTTGTGTGGACGAAGTGGGTTACAATAACACTCAGTATACTATACTATATTAAAAGATAATGTATATATAACTTAAATTTGTATTTTTTTTAATGTTTATTTTTTCTTTCTTTGTATTTTTATCCTTTTTGTTCTGTTTTGTTATTAATACTATGTATCTAATCCTCTCCTTATATCTCAGTGCAGCATATGTCAAAGGAATGCTGACAAATACAGTACGTTGCTATAAAACACAGCTTAATGATTAATCTTAAAATACAATACAAATAAAAAATTACATTAAGGAAATATATTGGTAAATTATTCACAACATTTTTTTTAATAACATTAATATTGCTTTTAATTTTTTTTTCTTTATTTCTCTTTTCCGGTGTCTTCCATAATAGGTTCGCTACACAAGTTTTATTTTATTTTTAATCTGTGGACTCTTTCAAAATTGGTACTTTTATTAGCACACATAAAGAAATAATGAGAAAAGTAAATAAATAAAAATATAGAAATTATTTTTATTTAAATATTTTTTTTTATCCATGATAGAATGTATTAATTGATAAATATTATAATTTGCTACAACGTTGTTGGGCAAGAACTAATGGTGATAGATGATCAAATTTGTACTGAAATTAAAAAATAAATAAAGTAAATAAGGAATAAAAATAAATAAATACATGACACATTTAATAAAATATCTCTCTAATTTTATATTAACAGAAGGATAAATAAAATGAATATAATAAAACTTTGGGCATGAAGAAAAAAAATATGAATAGATGAAAAAAAAATAATCAAAAACGAAATAACAATATGTAATAATTTTTTCAACCAACAAATAGGTTAAAAACTAAGAAATAAGTTAAAAATAAATTAAAAACAGATAAAGAAGTTTAAAACAAATTAATAAGATTAAAATAAGTTAAATATATATATTTTTTCAATTAGGGTTTTAAATGTTTTCATAAGTTTCGCCATGTTTTGTTTATAGTGTCTTCTCCAGAAGGAAGAGTTATCTTTTTTCAGTTCCATAAAAATAGTTATTTCACAGCCTTTCTTTTTCTTACTCTAACTGGCCTTTATTTTCCTGTCGCAAACAAGGTAACATATTGTATTCGGAAGGGAAAGTGTTACCATAGTGAATAATATAGAAATATCTGTTATGAAACGGGTGAGGATTAATTTCAAATCAAAGTTCGGGGAGGGGGGAGGGTGTTGAAATGAAAGTGGTCCGATGGTATTTAAATCCACAATATTTAAATAATCTATCTTTTTTTAGAGAGAACTTTCTTATATTTAAATTTTTTGTGCAATCTTGGAGTTGTCGTCTCGTTAGAAGAAATTCTGTTCTAGTTCAAAGGTCAGTTTTTTTTTTCTCCGGGGTAGAACTATGCAAAATACAGGTACGACCCTTAGAGCCCTGTGCGTTTTTTTCCGCAGGTTTTTTTAGGACTAAAAGGTATCTACTAACCCACTGAGTAATGGCTTGAACAAAGAACATGTAATCCCATGTAGAATACCTAAATTAAGGATGTCAGGAATTACATATGGCTTTCTACCTAATATATATCTTTACCAACCTCGGGCATGGTGGGAATCGGTTGGCCGATTCTTTTTAGTAGCCAATGGAATATGAAATTGTTTTGGTAGAGAATATGTAATTATTAATATTTTTTCCTTCGACTTGAAGAAAACTATCCGTTTTATAAAAAATAGCATTATTTAACTCAATACCGCATGCGAGTAACTAGTTCCTGATTATTTTAGTCAAATATGTTTAGCTATTTAGCTTAGTCACTCTTTAAATTAAAGGTTTGAAGGAGATGGTCAGAGCTTTGCTTATGAAAGAAAAAAATAGTTATTAAGTATTTATTTATTTTCTGCCGAGGTTTTGAACCACACTGTAGGTCTTCATCAGGATTGTTGTGTGGAGATTTAAACGAAAATCTCTGAAAATACATAACATCTATACCCAGCACAGTAGCCCTGACGTTAATCTACATTAGGAATATTCATGATCTTTAGTTTAACATGTTAAGGAATGTTAAATGGAAAAACTCATGTTAAATGGAGAAATATTTCCTGCTTTTACCATGTTTAAACGATATAGCATGTAACATAATTGAGAGTCTGTTACTCGGGCTGTTAAATGGAGAATGATGTTACGCAACAGACCAGATGAGCTTGTAAACATTTTGTTTGTTTTGGAAACAAGCAATACAGTATTATGCATATTACTTTCTCGTATTTTGTGTTAGTATTGTTTAGGAGGTTTTTATAACTAATAAAGCAATGTATGACAATAATAATAATGTAATGACAGTTGTCAATTAGCTCATCTTGATTCTATTCCTAACAATTTAAAAGATCAAAAGCAGTGTCTTTTAGCCAAACTTTTACACAACTCCCACTTTTCAATTAATTTAGGCATGTAGTAATAAATTACTTTAATCAAAACTTAAAAGTACACAATAACATGAATTTTTGGAAGGAAAGTTTATAAAACAAATTGCTTAGAAAATCCGCGAGGAGCTCTTATGCATTTAACATGACTTTAAATAGGGCTGCTCACAATCCTATACTTATAACATTTAACATGGTAAAACATTTTATAATTAACATATCATGAATACCCTTTTGTGGGTCGAAAGGTTGAAGGAAAATAAATAAAATAGTTAATAACTATTTTTTCTTTCTTCTTAAGAGCAGCTGTGACCATATTTTAATTATCTGTGATATCTGTGAAAGCTGTGATATTTTTCAAGTTATTATTTGACGATCAGTCGTGAAAGGTGGTGATTTGGTTAGAATCAGGCTCAACCTACAGATTTCCTCTATAAAAAAATAATAAATGAAATAAGATAATTTCTGCTAGTGTATATATTTACACTATAAACGAAAATCTAAGACATAAAATGTATAGAGCTTTTTTGAAACTTTTAATTATTATTCTTCCGAAATTGGGTGGACAGAAGGTATTAGAAGATACGGGATTTGAAGATTGGAAGGGTATTACAACTACAAATAAAGAAGGGAATAGAATTCCATAGGGAAGAGGAACGGATGAGGAAAGATCTACCAAAAAGCTGCGGTCCGATGGGCAGTTACATATAAGTCTGAAGGGCTTGAGCGGGTATTGCAAGAATGCACTCAGTACATAAATTGAAGGATATCTGAGATGTACGATGAACGGCGGGATAGGATAACTTGATAGAGAAAGGAAACAAGGAAATATTTACGACGGAAGGAGGGGTAGAGCCACTTCAACTCTTCATAAAATCGGGTGATAGAGGCGTCCCTGGGGACCCTCAAGATGAATCATACAAAGCAATTATTTAACCGTTTTAATTTTGCTTCGAGATCCCAGAGAGTCCCTCGGAAACTACACAGCAAGAGCCTGCGGGTTTCAAAAGGGAGTAGATGACGAAGATATTTTAAAAGCTCCAGGGTGGAAAAGGTACGACGGGAAATATCGGATACGTGTTTTTTCCAGGAGAGAGTTTATATATATCAACTTGTTTGTTTTACTCATCCAGTTGAGGGTTATTGATGATTGTAATTATATGTAAACTAACTAATGACTATTATTGCACAAGATTGTCATCAAAACGATGCCATTTAGTTGATATATTCCTAGTGTAGATAGAGCCAGAGTGTAGCTGATCTAGTTGCGATCACGTAACTGCTATCAGCTCGTTACCGAATGGCTGGAACGGTTCTCTGCAACTGTTATCGGCCCTTATGTCGGTTACAATCGCCACTTGATTGTGAAATTCTGCATTCGTCCTGTGGCTACTGTACCTGATCCCTTATCTTAGACTGTTTCGCTTATTCAATAACTCCAGACAACGTTTAAAGTTATTTGAGGAGATCAAGTTTCATCACTCCAGAACTTTATTCGAGTTTAAACATTATTTGAATATTGACCATTTGTTCAGGATGGTGATGAATATTAATAAATACAATTTTAGTACTGGTAATATTTACAGAGTGTCTTTTTACCTTTCAATATCATAATTATTTCACAATAGCATGATAGAGTCTTGAAGATAATCAACCCATTCGTAGAGCTCAAATGACATTTCTAAAATAGAAGGTCTCGAGCCAATCTTCTATCTGAAGAGAATTATTAAGAACTGAAGGGGAAACCAGGTTAGGAAGAAGTAGGTTTGAGTGATTAGGGAATTTATCTTGGAAGGATAAAACTTCTTCTGCTACAAAAGAAAATCTTTAATATTTTTTTTTTTTTAATAATTTATTTATTGTTATTTACAACTGTATACATGTATACACATAAAGTAAATTTGCTGTAAGTGATATTATGAGATGGTACAAACATGTGGAGAGTCTACCCATTGATAGAACTCCAAAAACATTTCTAAAGGAGAAATGTTGTAATAGTCGGAATCGACGAGCAGTTTCTTGTTCTACAGGATTAACCCCACTTATTAAAGGATACTGTAGGGCAAGAAGTCATGGGTTTACGTCGAAGGGTAAATGTGATTTGGTGGTATTTATTAGAATTTATTTTAATCCTCCAGTTTTGGCACCATTCTTCAAGGATGGTGATGTGGGATCGGAGGTATTGGGATACAATGGAAGGATCATTATTCACTGACAATAGGCATGTGTCATCGGCATACGTGGCGAGAATAGTGTTAGGATGGGTTGGGATGTCAGCTGTAAAAACTGTATAAAGGATAGGACCAAGGATACTACCCTGAGGTACACCAGCAGACTGAGGAAACAGGGATGAATAAGCGTTGTTGTGATTTACTTGAAATAACCTGTCTGAGAGATAAGAATGGATAATGAGATAATATGTAAGGGGTAGGAATTTACGGATCTTGTATAGCAGTCCATCTTTAATCATTTAAAATTTTACTTAATAATATATAATAAAATGTAAACAAACTATAGATACCTACAAAACATATCCGTTTATTATAGTCTTCACGTAAATATTTACAAAATCACTCTAGTTTCAAGTTTCGATTAATCAAGAACTGAAAAAAAGTCTCATAAGGCAGGGGTGGCCAAAAAGTCGATCGCGGAGTCAATTTTTGTCGATCGTCACTCGCTCGTAATATCTGGGTTGGAATTCCATGGACTTAGAACTTTGAACCGATTGTAGAAGACGAAACTTTCTAGCAATAATTTCAGACATATCGATCAAAAGTTATTAATTACCCATGTTCTTTTAATGGATGTGAGTTTTTTGGGCTTTTAAATAATTATTTTTTTTAAGTAAGTCATATTATTCTTTTATGGTATATTTTCCAGTCCCAAAAAACGCGACGTGAAAGTGAAATAATAAAATCAAATTATCAAACATACTGTGTAGCTTATAAAAAAATGTTCATATTTACGAACAAATGATACAACAACTTATACATTGCAGTTGTTAAAAAAAAATTAAAATGCATTTGAAGATAGTAAAAGTGTCGGAAAACTGAATTTCTTTGGTAACGCATGTACGGAATGCTGCTATCGGAAGTTGGGTATGGAAATTTATTTTCTTTATAAGCCTCTATCTCGAAAACTTAATCTTCTTCTTCTTTCTCATCGTCCTTAAGTGCCTTTAAGCGTGGAGGAGCCTTTGACCACCTGGTCCACACATCGCGGTCTATGGCAAGTATCTTCATTCCAGACCTAGCCGTTGGATATGTTCCATATAGCTTCTTCTAGGTCTGCCTCGTCTTCATACATTTTATTGGCACTCTGTCCTCCCCCATTCTACAGACGTGTGCATACCATCGAAGCTGTCGGTGTTCAATCACTGATATTACTGAGGGGATCTGAAGTTCTTATCTTATTCTTTCATTCCTTATCCTATCTCTCCTAGTTTTGCCCAAACATCGCATTTCAGCAGCCGTAATCCTGCTCATGTGCTTGTCTTGGGTCACCCAACTTTCACTGCCATATAATAGTGTTGGAATATATTGCTTTAAACATATGGAGCTTGATATCCTTACCTACCCTTCCTCTTTCCCACAATAACATTGCATATCTGGTAGTAACTTGATAAGTGATTTAAAAAATAAAAATAGTTTTGAACATAAATATTACTTATCAACCTATACCACGCTGGAATGCACCTGATACTGAAACAGTGTATATTACGCATTTCACACCCTTTCTTTCCCCTTAGACTACCCCTATGACAACAAGTTGATCGCGACGCACTTATAAGATATAAACTAGATTTTTTATACAGAATATTTGGCCACCCCTGCCAAAAGGTTTATTGCTAGCTATTTGTTTTATATAAATCATGATGATTGGAAAAATATGTAGCATCTTTACATATACTAGAATAAAAAAGAATGTGATATATCTTGTTATCGATATGTATGCTCCTCTGGTTTGTGAGATATCTGGTTGCTTCAATGTTGTCACGTCGTACATTAACGTTCGCTTCTTCCAAATCCATCTGTTTCCTGCTTCTAGGCAGGAAAGTTCGAACATCCTTGGAATACTTATACGGACCTTTTTGTTTATGTGACAGTTTTCTGTCTCGTACCTAATAATTCATCGATTCAGGCTTTGAAAAGCTCAATTCATGTTCGTATAAGAACAATAGAGAAATAATTCCTGCCGATGAATGTGAACATAATTCATGCGTACTCCACCTCAACAGTTTCTGATTTCTATTTCCTACTATTTTTTATAAGAGTTGTACGACAGATATTTCTCAGTTACCATTAGCAATTCCTAGGAAATTCATTAGGAATTCCTAAACCAGTGGTTTTTGAACTTTTTTGTCCTTCCGCTCTCTTTCAAGAAAGATATTACTTAGCACCTCCTGGAAATTAATTTTTTTAAAATTTTAATAGCAATTAATTGGAAGTATACATGTATTAACGTTTCTACGATTTTCGTAAAATATAGCTAATAAAGGTGTAAATTAGAAACATTGAAAAACATAGAACAATTTATTAAACTCAGAATAGAATGTAATGAAAAAAAGTTTAAAACATCGAAATCATCTTAATGAGAAGGATGAACCTGACGTGTTGCTACCAATTCAGTGATCCTCGGCTCTATTTTCGTCAGCAGTAATATTGTGGACTTTGACAACTTGTAGTTATTCATCACCCCCCAAATGCACCTGTGGCCATCACTGTCTCCCTCTGAATCGCTGCAGCGCCTTTGGAAATCACTGTCTTAAACTGTTAGCAGGAAGTTTTGGGCAACGCTCCAAAACACTGCTTTTAATTACTGTTTTTTAAGAAAACCTGACATATTATAAGAAACTTTGGAGAAAAACGATAATAGTCCTATAGGGGATTGAACCAGGATAAACCATAGCCAAAGCGCCTCTTTACTAATGGAATATTGACGTTCATAATGTTTAAGGTTTTCAAAAGTAAAGTCAGAAATAGAAAATTTAAAACTTTTACCTATACATATTAAGGAATCGAATCCAGCTCTGGCAGATAATTATAACCGTGAGTTAGCCCTGTGGGTTCAGGAGGCCTTCAGGATCCACCTAGCCTCATAAAGTGGGTATCCTTAATTGGGTAAAGATTTGGTCCTTGAGCGTGATTCTTAACAAATCATCTAGTTGCACAAACGTTGGTCTAGCAACTGCACTTTCTTATATATATATATATATATAAGTGCAGTTGCTAGACCAACGTTTGTGCAACTAGATATCTATATATATCACCCTCTCCTCTGTCAAGACGTGCCTCATTGAAGATTCTTCCATTTCATAGTTCCAAGTTTTCCTTGGTCTATTTTGGCTTCTCCTTTCAGCTATTTTCCACGAGCTATCCCTTTAGTTATTTTCTGTAGCCATTATTTTAAAACATTTAAAAACTCAATTTCCAGGATTGTTTTTTTTTTAACTTCCATTGTTTCTCTTATTGTTATATTTCTGACTTTTTTCATTAGTCTATACATATATATATTTTAAAATTTCGTCAGAAAAACTGTTTGTTATGGGAGAAAATGATCAATTTTGGATTCAGTGTAATTTTAAACATACAGTTTGAAAAAATATTGTATACAGTTTTTATTTATTGCAGACCTGTATTTGTTTTGTTTAGGCCGTTGAGATTTTCGTTCGTATGAACGAAAATTACAAAAATCGCTGCTTTAAAAGTACTTTTTTAAATTTCCATTCGTCCTGCATCCTTACAAGTAATTTTTGGATTTTTCACATAGTTACGATATGTTTTTAAAATAAATTAAAACCACTTAGTCAGTACAAACCAAAGTCTAAAAACAAACATCTTTACCTAAATCATATTGGCGTTCGAAATTTTTCCTGATTTTTTCAAAGTTTAGATATTTGTTGAAATTTTTGAAACTCTTACCTACATCTATCGATCCTTTCTCGCTGGATAAATCATAAAATTATCGTTTTAATAAGCAAGTTGATAATTTTTCTCGAATTTTAGTAAATCAAAATCTATATGCCAAAAAATATAAATAAATAAAAAATAAAATAAACATAAACAAATTATTTTATAGTACATTAAACCAGTTTTGATTGAATGGTTATAGACGTATGTACGTCGAATGATCTTTGAGATATATATTTCTCAAAAGAAATTCACTTCAGATTTTTCAGAGAATTTTTTATGAAATGTTGTTTTTTTAAAAAGTTATATCTCGGAAACTATTCAACATAAATATAACTATTAGGGCTCTTTTTCTAGCTAATTTACTCTGATTTAAATGATGTTTTCTTAGGTTTTCTGGTGTAGTTGGTAGTTTTTAAGATATAGAGTAAATAAAAATCTACATGAAAAAATAAATACAATATAATAATTTAATTATATTATTATCAATAAAATAGTTATTTTTTAATTACTGTATTTTTTCCTGCTTATTTTGCACGATGAACTGTTGGCGATGGAAGATAATAGAGAAAATATTACTTTTAAACAACAATTTAAAACATATAACTTAGGAAAATATTCCATGCATTTTTTTTTTTGTTTCAGACACATATTATTTTTATTGAAGATTTTCGCTCAGACTATAGAAGTATGGATTTTTAAGATTTCTCCTTAATTCTGTAATTATTAGTACTTTTTTCATATAATCCCCCTATGTTTATAAAATAAAAGGAAGCTACTCAGCTTTTAAGAGAACCAGAAAGAGAAAATATTTGCAGTTTAAAGATGTGGGCTTAGTGGAAGAGGCGCTAGGTCTGGAAGTACACGTCAGGAACATGGGGGTAGTTTCCTGTTTACACGGCGACCTTCCGGTGTAACTATGAATATTTCATGACAAGCGGTGTCTAACATGTGCCGGTTGCTTCTTCGTTTAATGTCGCCTTTACTATCTTAGTGTAACCGCCACTACTATCTCATTGCGACCGTCTTGGAGTTTGTTTTAATTTCTTATCTTATCATCGAACACGGGTTCGATTCTAGCTTAATGTCACTATTTTAGTTGTGAAAGACTTGAAGAATGGTGTTAAAGCCACCTCAAATCGACTATGTCTTTTTGTGGGAAGACTTTAAAAAGAACAAACAACAAATTGGTTCGGATTAAACATTTATTTGGTCAATTTAAACATTTTAAAATTAAAACTAAGATAAACAAAAGATGACTAACTATGAATGCAAGTAACAGTAAAATGGCCTCTCAGATAAAAATAAAATATTTAGATAAATTATGAAAACGAAAAGAAACTAATTTACAATATATAACAAATACTAGTCGACGGAAGCTGCTCCACTCCGAAAGGTCCGACGAAGAGTGCTGCCCAGATGTTTAGGTCGCAGCTCTTGTAGCTAAATACACCGCTGTAATGGTCCAAAGTTAGTGTAGTGGCTCATCCATAGTCCAATTATCCAAAAGCCAAGATGGCCATACTGGCACTTTTTTTGGATTCGGGCTTCACTAAACCATCGAATTCTTCTCTTAACCAATCCTTAAAATCTAAAATCCCTAATTCTCCTTACTGTATCATTAATCAAGACATCCACCAGCACCTCAATGTTGCCAATATGGCCAGAGCCAGATTTCAATACTAACATGACAAACTTGCTAATCACCCAAACCTACTAGTTTCTAATGATTCCTGAAAATCCTCCGAGGTGCCTGGAAAGAAGATGGCCTTGAGACCTTCCAATGTAGAAATGTTATTGAAGTGCTACCAATAGGTAGTTTCTCTACAGGGCTGTACCATGCCATAATGATCTAGCATTAAATTTACTAGATGTATCTTTATGTGAATACAGTTGTAAATGTTAAAAAAAAATATATATATTTTCAAAATATTAGGTGACAACAGTAGTCAAAATTCATAAAAACAGTAATGCTGGGGAGGAAAACCTAAACCTGTCTTTTTCTTCATTACCTGATATTTCTCCTAGGCGACTGAAAAGAAGATAGGCTTGAGATCTTTTCCACTATTAATGTTATTGGGGTTCTATCAATGTGTAAATTTACATGTCTGTGTCATGCCATTGTATAAGTAACGTCAAATTTACTTATTATTTATATTTATACAGTTGTAAACTTTTTTTTAAAAAATGTGAAATTTTTAAATTAAATTTTATGGGTATTAACTAACCATAAAAACATTCATGATTTTTTCATTTATTTTATTTTTTTAAGTTGGACTTAAAATGTTAATAAGTAAATATTGAACAAACAGCATCGATAATAATTATAAAAATATCACTTTGTCCATGGAGGTTTAAAGATATTTCCAGGGTGATTTTACATCTGGCTGATCTATGTGCATTCCCTTCCTCCCAAACAAAAAAAAAAAAGAATGTTTGAAAATCTCACTAGCTAATTGACAGAAGTTTTAAAATAAACAAAAGTAGTGCGTTCTGAACTTCGTCATTCCAATACCTTAACTGTTATACAGATCAGTATTGGACTGGAAGGGCCTAAGAAGAAGCTACTAACTGTCTCGCAAGGGGGGGTTCCAGACCTGGAAGAGAGGTTAGGGGTGAGTTTACTGGAGCAAGAGTTAGGAGTTCTCTCTCAGGAGTAAGCTTTTGGTCCGGTGAACTTCACTCAAAGAGAGACCTCAATCCTTAGAAGAAGGTCAGAATACTGTCTACGGATTGAAAATTTAGTTGAATCTTTGTAGAGTATGAAAATATCTTTTTAAGGATCACATTCTTAACCATAATTTATAATAACATTAAACGGCTTCATTTATGTATTTATTAAGTAAAACAATGACTTTATTAAGTGATGTAATTGGAAAGCATCCATCTTTAATTTCACTAATTTGTACTTTTCAACAGAATTAGTTAGTACAGTTAGGCTAAACCACAACCAGACAGGAAAGATGGGAAATAGTGAGGCAGATGTGGCAATAAATTTAGCAAATATCACGAAAACTACTATGGGCCGTCTGTAGTTCAGTTGGTTAGCTCTAGGTCTATCGTTCTGAGATCTGTGGGCGGCGCCGGTTCGTATCCAGTCTGGGGGCGTTGACTTTTTTCATTAAGTGGCGGTCCTAAAAAATGAAAAAATTGGCCCTCATTTTAACCCTAGAATAGGTTGGTTATCTGTAGATAACTAGGCAAACCTTCGCTGTGGATTACATTTAAAAAAAAATACTGCTCCTACTAAGATAAACATCATAAACTACTTTAAAATAAATATTTTAATTTCTATCCATTTTAGTCTCAAAACATTTTATTTTTATTTTAAGTCCGACGTTTCAGCCAATCCGGCCATCCTCAGGGACAAACTTAATACAATTTTGGAATTATATAATTTAAAAACTCTAACTCCATGCAGGCTATTCTGCTCAGGTCAAAACAAAAATTTCTAATTAGTCAATATCCACATTAAATTCCAAATTAAAATCATTTATCACAGTCAATATTCCTTAAAAACTTTATCACAATTGTTGTGAATTATATAATTCCAAAATTGTATTAAGATTGTCCCTGAGGATGGCCGGATTGTCCGAAACGTCGGACTTATAAGAAAAATAAAATATTTTGAGACGAAAATGGATAGAAATTAAATTATTTATTTTTAAAAAAATTACCAGTCTTAAGAAAGTGTTTAAGATTATAAATCATAAACTACTTTACAGCACATTAAATTAGCTTTCGTTTTGGTGCTTATAGACATCTGTACGTCACATGGTTCCTGAGATATAAATTCGCTTACTATTGATACATTTTATGAATTGTTGCTTTTAAAAAATTTCGGGAACCATTAAACGTAAACAGCTCTGTCAGGGCACATATTTTAGGAAATTTACTCTACTTTTAATGATGTTCTATTAGGTTACTGTTGGAAGTTATTACGATATGGGGTGCTGAATGAAAAATAATTTTTTAAAGGTTTTTTTATTCCCTTTAACTATACTTAGTTATTAATTATACATAGTTTTTACTATAGTAGCCAAAAGTTGGATTGAAACTACTGACTTTTTTCTCCTTTTGGGCTCTTGCACTTACTATTGATGAGTTGTTTACTTGACTCAAGAATTTTCAATGGGGATGTTTCGAATGAAGAGTCTTTTATAAAAGTTAACAACATAAACTCAGTACTAATCGCATTATGTAATTAAATCCATTGACAAGTGATGTAGATTAAAATTAGTTACGTTTTGTAATAAAAAATTAAAAGTTAATTTCATCCTAGAGCGGGAGATTAAAGTTTTGAAGCTGAAGGCAGTAAATTTTGGATGAGCTACACAATCATGTCGCAAATTGTTATTTTCCATATACTTTATTCGAGGCTGAAACTTCTCAGGTAGAAAGTAGGTTGCATAATAATTTTTAAGACATTTTTTTATGGTGGAAAAGAGATAAGAATTATTTATTTTCGTTAAAATAATTTATTTGACTTTTTTGGTAAAATTATCAAAAATTTAATTTAATTTTTTTATTAACTTATAGATAATAATGTTATTCACTATTATCTTTCAATCCGCTTATAAATAGGTAACAAGATGTCGAACCAGATAAATTATTATACTTAATACTTCTTCACACTATATTATATTTTATACTACATTTGTTTAAGCATAAAGTAAAAAATCCTTTTGCATATTAAAAAAAATATATATAGTAAAGCAAAGAGAATCAAATTAATGTGTTTTAAAAATAAATAAATAATTAAATCTTCACCACTACAACCGACGAAGGGTTAGGGGGTACTTTTACTAGACCAAAGGTTATTCAAGTAAACTGACTTGGTCAGAATTCAAGGTACACACCGTATGAGACTTTACGGTTATAGAGAAACAGAAAATTACTATCTGTCACAACCGGATTTGAACCGGGTCCTTGGAGGAAGTAGTGCCTTACTGAAGACCTACCCAATCCCCTATTTAATTTGTTAACTATAAAAAAATTATTATAAAATTTTTATTTTTAAACTTTTGATTCAGAAAATAATACACATGAGGGCAATGTGTATTAGTATTCTAAGATTAATTACAGTATATATATCCCCACCTTCACAAATTAGGTTTTTCTGTTCTTATTAGAGTGATTTTTTAGTAGTGTGCATTTTTCAACAAAAAATGTCATCCCTAAAATATGAAAAAAAACTTTTAAAATATTCTAAGGTCTGAAAATTTACTAATACAATTTTAATTTTTTGCACTCATGATCATGGAAAAAAATATGCTACAACAATCAAGGTATTAACAGTTGTATAATAATAATAATAATAATTATTATTCTATGGGCTACAGACCATGGAGGCCTAAGTCTTCGCTCGATGTATTTTCCAATATTAGGATGTAATATTTCCAGTATTAGGAAATACTTGGGTTTCTTGACGTGGTTTTTTCGCTGGGTGGGTTCGTCATTCCCACGCCTATTTTTTGTGAGTGCCACCCATTGGCTAACGGGCCTCACAAATGCCCGTGGGAGGTTGTCAGTGAGTTTTGCACTATTTTGTGCTTGAAAAAAGCCCTGATGGGACCGGGATTCGATCTGACAGCCTGAGGATTGGTAGTCTGGCGCGTAACCACGCTGCTACCGCTGCCCTAATAAAAATAAATAATAATTACGAACTAATTTATACTAAATTACTATTTTATTATTATTTTTTTAAGAATAACCACAAATTATTAACAATGAAAGGAAAAAAATCTTCTAAACAAAAGAACACTAACTATATGAAGTAATGACAATAGTGATTCATCATGTAATCTTCCAATCATATTAAATGACCAAAGCATATAGTTTAAAAGTTTAAAAAAAAAAACCCTTAGTTATGGTGAGCAAGAAGCATTTTTCGAATGTCTTGCAGTTTTATAGGGAACAAATTTATAAAGCTTGAAAGGGGTTTCGGAATAATGTGTTTTATAACTTGAGAGTGGCTCACTTTGTGTTCTTGTTCCTGGTCCCCTTTAAAAGTTATGCCTCAGTCAAAAGCCTTTTTTTGTTTCCTTTAATTATTTCTAAATCACATCATATTTACACACTTTGATCCAAATCCAGAGAGAGAGAGTACTGTCCATATGTTATGCGAGAATTCCGTTTAGCTGAATTGAGAAGCATGGTGTTCCGATATGCTTTGTCGAAAAGAATGGAAAACATCAATTCCAGACGAGAGTGAAGAGCCCGAAAATTAGAATTACTAGGAGCTGTGAAGAATCGGTAGGCCGTGCCTCTCTCCGGAACAAGGTATGAAGGCTGTGGAGAAATTGGAAATTGGATGGGATCCCGCTTCCTTGGCGATTGAGAACTCGGCTGGGAGTATAGGGAATGAACCAGATATGGGAATAGGTTCGCAGGAGTTCCTGTGGTGGAGAGCAGTTCGCAACTCAGATATATTAGTGAAATCATTAATTTCGAATTGTTTAAATAAAATAATTTGTATTCGAGTTGTCTCAAACCCTCTTTATTATTTCTTTAGATGTCCAATATTTCCTCAAAGAAAACCTTAAATATAAATTTACACCTAACAAATAAACAATAATACCTGATAAATAAATATTCCATTAAATTTTAAACTGATGAGAAGCTCATTATCGACGATAGAGGAGTAAGATAATAAATATAAGAAGATGGTTGGGGTGCGATCAGAGAATAACACAAATGAGTTAAAAAAAACTTCCACCATTAACAACCAATGAATAAAAAAAGAAAAATATATACAGAATTATTAAACTATTGTTGAATGATTAACACTCTTCCTTGTTTCATATTTATTTTATATAATTGTAATGAATATAAACATTTTTTCGGGGTTATCACCCCATCTTCAGGTCTCTAGAATAAATTCTAAAATACATAACATGCTTACAACAATTTACAATGTATCACATTTTTTATTAAAATTTTTATAAACAAATTACCTGATTAACATCTATATCTAATACAATATATTCTTTTTATTAGTCTAATCTTGCTAATACCAACATATTATTGTCACATTGTAACATTTCTATAAAAATAAAACAGTTACATTTTTATAAGGTGATATAATTACTTTTCCGAAAGGTTATCTTTAACCTCAGTGGTTAAGACACAATCTTACCTAATTAATGTCTATTGGTGGTGCCGGTTCGAATTCGGGCTGGGGGATTGAATTTTTTTCATTGAGTGGCGGTCCCACAAAATGAAAAACTTTGACCCCAACCATGGTTAGGCAGTATAGGACCTAAAATTAATATGGCCGAAAACGAAAATAGATTACAGCCGAGCTAACATTCTCCCCCTACCTCTATTACTCAAAAAGATTTAATAACATTTATAAACATATTTTTTAAATATATTAACAATTCATTAAATTATTAAATAATTCTAAACTCTATAACTATTATACAACCTTAAATTGTTAATTTATTTACAATTACACTATTTTACACTATATAGTGTGTACATAAAGTTTTGGTATCCGTTATAAAATTGATTGCCTTATCTATGTTAGTACAATGTAGCAATAATATGATTGTGATATATTGTAAATGTATGCATGTTATGTATTTGAGAATTTATTCTAGAGACCTGAAGATAGGATGACAACCCCGAAACGTTGTTATCGTGTATTAATGATATAAAATAAATATAAACAAGAAAGAGTGTTAATAATTCAACATTTCTGATTGATTAAAAAAAAACTCTTCCAGTAGAAGATATTACTTTAAGAATTATTAAACTAAATAATTTTACAGGATGAAAATTAATAAAAATAAAGTAATGCAAGTAGTGGTAAATTAAACGTATTTATATGTACATAAAATAATATAATTAAGTAAATTAAAATTAAAAGTTATCTAATGCAAAGAAACAAAGAAATATGAATCCAGAATAAAGAAAAAATGTAAAGTTAAATTAGACAAAAGAAATGATTAGAAAATATGTGGTGAATTATTATAATTGGTATTATTGTCATATTTTCTAATCACTTCTTTTGTATAACTTAACTTTATATTAGTTTCTTTATTATAGTGACTATTTACATTAATAGGATTAAAAATAATTCTTTATTAATGTTAAGTATGCTGTGCTTGAGGCAACCCTATGAAGTTGGGCAGCATAACATTTTTAATAAAGTGTTTTTGTCCCTGTATTAGTGATTGTGTCTATTACTATCTACAGCCAGATGAGAAGAATAACTCTGTGCTATCGGGAAAGAGGGGCGTGATTCTTGAGATAATAGTATATTGGATTTTTTTCTGTTTGTAATGAGTTATATTTTTGTTGTTAGTAAAAGAAATATAAAAATAACTGCAAAATATAAAAATAAGTGCAATTTGACTGCAACAGAAAATAACAAGCTTAAAATCATAAATCATTAACCTCAGCCTCTGGACAGTAAAGAAGAAGTATTTGACGAACATAACTAATAACAACGTTATTAGTTATGTTCATCAAATATTATTATAGTTGTATTTACTAATTACTTATTTTGTTTTACTTAACGTACTAATAACGCGGGTAAGGATTAATAAAAAAAGAATAAAGGAGGAGAAGGGTGTAAAGAAAGAAAAAAATATTTTATGGATACGCAAATAATGTTGAAAGACATGATTAGTTTAAGCATTATAAGAAGATAAAGGTAGTATGAAAATAGTAATATTAAAATTCAGTAAGAGGGTACACTAAATAATAAAATACATATGAAAATCTAGCAAGTAAATACATGTTCAAAATACGTATAATAATAATTTAAAATTAAACTCATCAAACAATAAATAAAAGGAGAATATGAACAAGTCCATCAATTTTATTAAAGCCATCAAATTAATTACTCAGATATAAATTTAATTGGAATATTTTAATATTATATATTGTATTGTAAAAATCATTAATTAATGACCAAACTAATTAGTATCATAAATTATTTTTTTATATACAAGGGTAGTGATTACCATCCATTGTTCTTTGCCCTCAAATTCAAACAATAACAAATGTAAGTGCCGGACAAAATATCCAAACCTGCTTTAGAATAAGAACTTCTGTATTTGAATTTTTATGAATATTTGTTTACCAAATCGATATCTACCTCACACTGAAGGAAGGGTATGGAGGTGGGCGAGGTATTCAATATGCAAAATCTCTTCAAGTGCCTGTTCCCAAGACGGTTCCATTATGATTTGGTAGGGATTAACTTTACGTATCGAACTTTGAGAACAATAAGGGTTCGTGTTTCTGAATCCTTAGTGTAATACAATAAGGATCCTGAAACAGGCATATTATCTTCATCATGATTAATTAGTTTGGTACCTTTTGAACTTACCTACGACTGATATGGATACTCTGAGAAAAGATATCATCTGGATATTATAGAGGATGTACTGAATACGATAAGGACCGAAACTAATTGCAATGGAATCTTAAAAATATACGAAGAGCTTACAGAACAGGACTCCGATTTATAAAACTGATTCCATATCATATCATAACATTATCTGAAAATAATTAAATAAAATAATTTCTATCACACTTATCACGGGATCTCATTTCTAGCTGTCCCTAAAATACTACTGATTAGCTAAATAAAAGTAACGACTCGTAAAGTGACCTAATATAAGTTTGCACTAATGCAATAATTCTTTTTCTTTAATCTTGAACTATAAAAAAATATGTTCTTCAAATATTAAGAGAGATATAACAATTTATAATTTTGTTTTTGGTACTAGTTTTGCCCTGCCATGCGGCCACTTTGGTACACCCTTTTTTTCATGGGTTTCAACAATATAAATATTGCCACACATTCCTTTCACTCCTCATAGTCCAAGAGCCCAAGAGGAGAAAAAAGGCAGTTATTTCACACCAATTTTTGATTACGTCATTAAAAACTAGGTATAATTGATATTCAAAATTGATGAGTCGGTCAAGTATAGGTAGGAAGAATAAAAAATAGCAGCTGTTTCAAAACGTTAAAAATAAATATTTTTTTATTCGGAGCTCTATTTCTTTACAAATATCAACAGAACAATAGAAAATTTAAGAGAGCATCATTAACAGTAGAGTAAATTTGCTAAAATGTAAGCCCAAATAGAGCTATTTACGTTCAATAGTTCTCGAGATATAGCTTTTCAAAAAGCAACATTTCTTAAAAATGTTGTATGGAACGTACTGAAAGATCAGTAGTTAGTGAATTTATTTTGAAAAATCTATATCTCAAAAACCATTTGACGTACAGATGTCTATTAGCACTCAAATTAAAGCTAGTTTAATGAGCTATAAAGTAGTTTATGACGTTTATTTTCGTGGGAGTAGTACGTTTCATGAAATTTGCTAAAATAAATTGATTTATAGTTGTTCGAACACATTTTCATTTTCCAAATTTATATTCATACGTGAATATCATATACACTACCACCTCTACGAAGATAATCGTTATAAACTACTTTATAGTAAGTTAAATTTCCTTTATTTTGAGTGCTGGCAGACATATATGCGTCTTATGGCTCTAGAGATATATTTTTTCAAAAATCCAACATTTTATACGAACAATTATAAATTAACATTTTGTGAGTTTATTTTGTCAAATATCATAAAAACTACTACTCCTACAAAGATAAAAGTTATAAAATATTTTATAGTAAATTTAACTAGCTTTAATTTGAGTGCAGGCAGACTGTACGTTAAATAGTTTCTGAAATAAATTTTTTCATAAATCAAACTTATTGTCCGAACAACTATAAATCAATTTATTTTAGCAAATATCATGGAAACTACTACTACGAAGGTGATAGTCATAAACTACCTTATAAATACTTAAATACCTTAGGTTTAATTTAAGTGCTAATATACATTTTTATGTCGAATGGTTATTGAGATATAGATTCACTAACTACTGATATTTCAGTATATTTTTATGAAATGTTGCTTTTTAAAAGACTATATCTCCAGAACTATTGGACGTAAATAGCTCTATTATGGCTCATATTTCAGCAAATTTACTCTTCTTTAAACTATGTCCCTTTAAACTTTCTAGTGTTGTTGGTAGTTTTTTACGATAAAGAGCTCCGAATGAAAAATTAATGCTTTGAAACAGTCGTCATTTTTTCCCCCCTACCTATACTTTGCAGACTCATCAGTTTTGACTAGTAATTATTCATAGTTTTCATTAAAGTAATCTAAAATTGGGGTGAGATAACTGCCCTTTTTCTTCCCGGCTCATGTACTACTAGAGGTTGTAGAAGGTTTGAGAGATAGAAAACATTTTTTATCTGGTCTGTTTTTCAATAATTTAGGCTAATTGAAGAGAATGTTGCTAGTTGGATTTTTCGGTTTAAAAAGCCCAGTTTTAATACCTTTCGAAAAATGAATTATCTGTACCTTTGAAGAGAACAATAATAGGGTGGATAAAACTCATTGTCTTGTTATAAAAATATTTATTGTTTGATGTGGATCGTAACGAACACAATATGAGCCCTACCCCAAGATCAATGAAAAAATGTGGGGCCTACCCCAGGAGCATCTCACAGGAGATGTCCACTTTCCCAGGAATAAAATCACTCGTTTTTTTCTTGTCCTTAAGTGAACAGCTTCTCTTGAATGTTGAAGTCTTTTTTTATCGGTATAATACATGTAGGAACATCCTCCTAATTTCTTCTTGTAAGGACGATTCATTTCGTTAAACTAATGCCTGGTAAAAAAGAGTAAAAACATGGTCAATTTTAGTAAAACAATTTGTACTTTATTAATATAAAATGATGAAATAACATTTTCTGCAATCTATAGTCAGATTCCACTTCAGAATAATTATTAACATCACAAAATTACTCATATAGACACTCCACAACCCGCGAAGACAAGGCTACAGACATTTGGAAGATTATGTCGAATGTTGTGTCATCGTGAAGCCACGAACAATAAAATTCATGTGACCAAAAAAAAAAAAAGAATGGATGCGTATCCGATTGTTGGTACTGCAAGGGCAACTTTTTTAGGAATTCATGAAACTTCGACAACTTGTTTCGAACCCGTTAGAACATTTCAAACTTGAATAACGAGGTTGTACCATACTCATCTCAACTGTTCCATTGACACTCAAATTTAGGAAATTACGCCTATTTTTTTTTTGTTTTTGGCTTAATACATCTAAACGGTAAATCCTAGCAAAGTAGTTAAGGTACATAAAATTAAACAACATTAAATTCTGTGTTGAATGAGTATCAGGATGTATCAATCAAGTTTAGGTTGTGAACTGTCTTAAAGCAAAAGATCATTCTTTTTTTAATATTTTCCCCGAAATTTAGGCGAAAATAGGCAGAAAACGCCCATTTCTGGTCGTCATGAAGGAGCTAATTAGTTTTATAAAGTAACGAATTACTTTACGAGTCTTTGTTTCAGATTTTTTCATCAAATAAGACCAAATATTTGGGATTTGGTGGCCAGAAATACTGAAAACGTTCTGATGATAAAACGGGTTCAGAACCGACAGAAATGCGTTGTCCTGTAAAGTGAGATATAAATAGGTTTTTAAAACTATTTTCCGATGTATGTTTTATGGCCAGGATTTTATGCATTGGGCTTCTGTGCAATTAGAGAAGATGGGGTAAACTCGAAAAATCATTTTGAAACTTACCTATAAGGGCATTCTCCTAAAATGGCAGAATTTATGTTCCTAAAATTTTAATTAAAAAGTTAGTTTATTGGGACAGGACATGACTCAAGTTCCCACGATTTCTCTTTTTTACAACAACTCTTTCTAGGAGCAACTCTAGCAATTTTTTTCTTTTTATGACACCTAGTATTTTAAGCGTTACTTATAATATACTACACAGGAAGCTGTCATAGCCTTGGTTCCACTATTTCAATTTCCTGGAAGTCTCTTCCTTCGATGCCCCCTCTATCAACAGCGTTCCTATTGACATAAATAGAGATTTTACAGAGTTCTCCAATGGAATTCGCATACAAGTTGTATATAGGAGCCTGTAGATAGTAGTTTTACATTATATGTCGTAGAGTTTGTATCTTCTCTATTCATATAATGTATGTCTTACACTAATATAAGGTTGCATTTTTTGTAACTCGTATATTTAAAACGTTAGTATGTGAAAGTAAAAAAGGAAACACATTATTTATTACTTTTTTAATGATTATTAACAAGAGCGTACAGGATCATAACTAGGGAGGGAGGCAAACCAAGGTCTTTCAGGTTGACATTGAAGTTCGGAAAAGTCGAATTAATCCAAAATATTAAGAAAATTAAAGTTGTGCTCTATTTGTTATTACAATTATTTTCTTTAAAAAAATATATATGTTATTTATAGTTTGGAAAATGATATACACGAAAACAATTGCTTGTACGATAATAAAACAATATATATGGTTATATATATAACTAACACTACTTTTGGCTAAAGTATTGTGATAATAATATTATTGTATCTAAGTTCTCCATACTCTTTATGGTACACTGTTGTAGGAACTATTGAAGTAAATCGAAGGAGTGGGCCATGAAGGATGTTGATTGAAGACGAAGTTGATTAGAGAGCGGTTAAGTTGGCGTGCTGTGAAGGCTTAGCGAAGCTCTGACTAGGCGGGTCTGTTATCTCGTCGTCTGCAAAATACTTCAACGTATCAGCGCTTCTTTTACCAACGGATAATGTTAGCTGCGTGTTTGCAACTGTTTATTTTTACAATTGCTACTGTTGTGTCAATTGATCAGTCTGTATTTATAGGGCCGCCACACAGTGCGGCGAAACGCTCGATTCTCTGGACATAATTTTTTCATCCAGACATTCTATATTAATAACAATAGGGTCATATCCTGGGTACTCTTTCCGACTTAATTGAATGGCGAAGTACCTTTGGTGGTAGAATTAATGCAAAATAATTTATTGAATACAAAGGAGATGGTCGGGAATGCGGCCAAAAAGGAACAAGAAATAGTTATTCACTATTTATGTAACGAAGTTTCGCTGCACTTTGCAGGGTCAAAAAAGCTACAAAACAACTAAAAATGTGTTTACAATCTAAAATAATGTGATAAAAAGAAGTAATTGAGGTGGGGTTAAAAATTATGTCAATATAAGTGAAAAAATATATTATAAAAATGAAAAAAAAAAAATAAATAACATACAAAATAATAAGTAAATAGAAAAAAGAGATATGTATTATATATTATCATATATAATTTTAAATATTGTAATACTTAAACAAATATTATTTAAAAATAATTGACCGTAACTGAATAACTGAAAGGAGATATTCTGGGGTGCGGTCAAAATGGAAGAAAAAGTAGTTAATAAATATTTATTTACAGACTTTTTACTCCACATTGAAAAGTGGATATTAAAGAAATAAAAATAATTGTACACAGTAAGGAAATAAAATGATAGTAAATAAAATGATAGAGATAAAAAATAAATAAATAAAATAAACTATATAATAGATAAATAAAGAAAGGTACGATCAAAAAGGAACAAAAATCTATTTATTTACCGACCTTTCACCTCACTTTGCTAAGCTTCATCAGGGCTAAAAAGATAGAAAACTACTAAAAATATGTTGTCTATGTTAGATAATAATACGAATAAATTAACTGAGGAAAAGTAAAATTACTTAAATATTAGTGAAATATTATATTAAAAAAATAACAAAAAGAAATAAAATTAATACGTACAACAATAATAATATATAAAAGAAATAGGTTTAGAATGAAAAGGAAACGTAATATCACATAAAAATAGAAAAGCAGATATAATAGAAATTAAAAAAAAAATGTAAACTAAGGAAAGAAGATCAGAATAAATGCAGGCCAACTAAGAATAAATAAAAATAATAATAAATAAATAAAGATTAAATGGCAAATGACATGTGTGGGATTCTGATTTGTTGTTTATTTATTTATTATATATTTTATTTTATTTATTTATTCTTTGTTGACCTGTATTTATTCAAATCTTCTTTCTTTAGTTTACATATTTTAAAAATTTCATTTATATATTATAATTTATATCTTGGTTGGAATAGGGTGGTACCCTCCCCTCCCCATATATCAGAAATGACAAACAAGACGGTAAAAAAAACTAAATATGAAAAGGCGTATGCTTATAATAAAAGAATTAATAATTGATAAAGCAGTTAAATGCATAGGAACGTGGTAAGAATTCACAGAGGTTTAATTTTTTTAAAATATATAACAAATTGACCCTCACATGTTTTATTAAAACGTTCCATTGGAATAATTTCACCTCAACCTTTGATTATATATAACAAGAAACCTCCCATTGGTTAATAAATTAAAAAAATTAGAATTGTTTAAAATTAAATTGCTTTCACTGGAAATATGACAAAAATAATACTTTTAATTAGTAATTTGTAATTTACTGATGTTAATATTTAGAGCTTGGGTTCGATTCAGTTCCTAAAGTTAATATTAAAAACCCAAATAAATGAAAGTTTTTAATAGAATAATTACGAAACGATTATGTAATTGAACTTTCCTCCTCGCCAGTAATAATTATTATTCGACATTATCAGTAATCAAAGAACAATTATGACAAATCTAATATCCGATATCTAATATTCGATGTAATTATCTTTCAGTGTTTAATTAAATTCATTTTCCATATTGAACTTAATTCTTTAGGTAATTCGTCAAAACTCATTTTCTATGAGTGATTTTATTCTTTATTTTTTTATTCATATAACATATAAACTCATTGCCACTAAATAATATTGATTTCAATCTACTTCTAATAATTGTATCAATTATTCAGTTATATAATGTAAGATATTTTGTAAATATGAATATTTAATCTTTTGAAAAACAACGAATTAATTTTAAGTTTTACAACATAACACTATGTGCTGAGTCATATGTTTAAAACACTCTCTCGACTATGAGGCCCTGTTATGAATCTTAGCGCTAGTCGTTTTATGTATCGCACTGTGTCACTGTGACTGCGATATACAAGTATAACTAGCTGTCATCTTCAGCTTACGAGAGGACTGCTATCTACAATTGATACTTAGCCGGCATCCTCATATGGATATCATCTGTACGGCCTGCATCCTCAGCTTATGAGGGGACTGCAATCTACAACTAATACTTAGACGTCATCCTCCTACGGCTCTCATCTATGCGGCCTTCCTTCTCAACTTAAAGTCAGATAGACATTACTACTTCTTTTCATCCACTTTACGTTAATTATTTGCAAGTAACCATGAATACTTTATTTTGCATTAAAGACCTCTCCTTGATTTAGTACAGTTTGTATTAATTAATTTCTTAAAAAAAAATTTAAAATCTAGGAAGAGTTAGAGGTCCAGTACTTTGAAAGGAAGTATTGTTACTAGACTAACGGTTGTGCAAGGAGGTGTTTGGTCAGAATCACGCTTGACCGCCAGATTTTTACCCAATTAAGGGTACCCAATTTAGGAGGCTTGGTGGATCCCAGGAGGGCTCCAGAACCCACGGGAGCTGACTCGCGGCTACAGTGCAACAGAAAACAATTTTCTTCTTATTTTTAACAATTCTTATTTTTAGTGAATTGTAACTTTTAGATCATTTTCTACAGCTGAAGCGGAGTATACAAAAAACCTACCCCGCTCCCCTACCCCGGAGCTACCGCACTCCTCCTAATTAATTACTTATATTTTCTTTATTATTTTGTTTTTTGTAAAACTTTATTGTTTCATTTTATTTTACTAAACCAATAACATACCTTATTTATACTAATAGCGATTATGTATATATTTTTCATTTTGTGCAATAGTTTAATAAATTTAAAAAAAATTATTTTCCAATAATTTTCTATCTTTTAATTTACGATAACCCAAGGAGAACCTGGCATTTACAGCGTTTCGGAAATTCCTTTAGACGTTGGATTCCATTCCCAACACGGAGACTTATCAAGCAAAATGCCTAACATTATTAAGAATATTTTTAACACAAAAGATGTACGACATAATTGGGATATATATGATCTTTATATATCATTTTAAAGTGTGTTAAATGGAGAAAAAGTGCCTCTTATAGCATGTTAAAGCGATATAATATTTAACATGTTTAAGAGTCGGTTAATAGGTCAAGAAATCAGCTGAGTTCCACACAATTTTGTCTGTTGTCGTTTTTTTTTTGGTTTTTTTTAATTAAAGTAATAAATAGATATGTTGTTGGTTTCTGAAGGAAAGATCACAAAAAATGCTGCCCAGAAAATCCACTATACTCTCCTTAGAATTTAGCATATAACATGGACTTTAAATTGGACTGATTCTTAGTTTTATCTTTATTGAAATCTTTTTTTTTATTATGATATCTGGTATTAAACATCGATGATAATGTTTGCCTATAGTGATTGAGCTTTCCTCTTGTAAACATACCCAATATCATTATATCCATGCTAGAATACATTAGCTGATATCTTCACAATATTAAAGATTAAGAAAAAATCAATAAATGAAATTTCCGGAATGTGATGTCTTTTATCGTTTAGTAAAGTTGCTAAATGATAAAGTAATCCGGTTTCCACCAAATGCCTGCAGTCTATCAGTAAGTGGTTAACAATCAGTTGTAAGGTATAGTGTCTACATGTTGGTTATATGTTCCTGATAGTAAGTATTCTTGGGTTAGTCGACTGTGTTCTATTCGTAGTCAAGTTAGTAGTACTTCGTGTCGTATGCAGCTTTGGATTGATTTCTTCTATGGTAGTACTGTATTATTAATTTTGGATAACTTTTATTAGATATACGTGTTAATATAATTTTTTTTTCTGGAAATAGATAGATTTATTTATTGATAGATATTACAATCTGCCACACAGTTGGCAATAGGTAATAGTGATGAATGATATCATACACTTATAAAACAAAATAAAAAAAAGAAAAGAAAAAATAATAATAAAAAAAACTCTCTTAAAATATATACAAACAAAAGAATAGAAAAGATGAACATAATCAAACTATCTGTATGAAAAATAACATAATGATAAAATAATATGTACAATATTTACACAATCGACTTGAGGATCCCTGAGCCCACTCTATCCCCCACGTGTGTGGGTAGAGCAGAGCTCAAGAGATCCCACCGCATCCCTCTCGCCGCATCACTGGTAGTGAGTCAGAGGAGGCTGAGCAAGTGCGCTAAAGCCGAAAACACTCAACTTGAGTAAAGAATCTGACCTTTAATATAATATATATGTGGCAAATATTTCTTGATTCAATTGATTAGAATATATATGGAAAAAATAAAGCCACATTGGTGTTGTGAATATTATCTTTTATCATTACTACAATCACCAAATAAAGCAGACCAATATATATTGCCGTCCTTTGCCCTTCAAAGGCAATTTACCGCCCTGCCATTCTATCGTGACGGGTAACGATGGGTTGCTGCGGCCAATCGTACGTCACAAAGCCCTTCTGGCCTAGACTGAAGGGATTAACAATTATCTAACCCTGGCAATGACTCGAACCCTCGCCTTGTTTTAATCTGTGTGGATCAAAGGCTCAACTCGATCGTCAGTTAGGCCTTGTTTTTCCAACGCTTGTTCTATTACTTTTAGCTGCCTGAACACGTCAATCGCTCCGTTAGGATGTGTAGTTAAAATTTAAACTCTGATTAATCATTATATATATATATA